>NW_010170825.1:0-23723 GCF_000695765.1 Mesitornis unicolor | reverse complement strand
TCGCTTGGTTGTCCTGCATGTGCTGTGTGATTTTTTTATTTATTATAGTAATTTTTATTATAATAGGTTTATTAAGGCCATTCTGCTCTTGTGTCAGTACTACCTTAGTTCATTTGAAGTGCCTTGAATTTAAAAGTAGTATATCACATCCTTCAGAACCAAACAAATAGAGAAACCATCTGTTCCTCAGCTGTAGCAACTCATGTAGAAGACTGAAAGCATGTATAGTTATGCTGATGAAGTACTGAGATCATTGGCATTAGAAAGAGACCTCTGTAAATCTAAAGGTCTGTGGCGAGTCTGCTGGAAGAATTTGTCGTGTGCTGGCTGTGGTAGAGGAAACGTCTTAGTTGTGATGAACTACATGACTTGTGCTTGGCTGGAGTACTGGGAGGAGCTGGATTTATGTCCTTAGAAAAGAAGATAATTTGATCTTGATAGAATGATGTGGCAGATATGATTGCATTTCTCTGATAATGTTCAAACTGTCATGGAAAAAAAAAAGTGAAGATTGATGCATTCCCTTCTAAAATGCCCATTGTTCCTACTACCATTTTTCTCTATTGGATTTGTGTATCCTCTAGAATTATATTACAGAGAGGAAACCTTTTATAAACAGTCATCTTTCTTTACCTTGATGAGTCTCCTGAAAATGTTGCAAATAGCTAAGTAATGTTTTGTGCCTGCAAAGGATCAATCACTGAATGACAAGAGGCTGATTGCCATTTTAATTGCCATTAAGTGCAGCTGAGTCTGAAAACAGACCAGATTTTTTTAAGCACTAGCAAATGGTACACCCTTCCAAGAGCTTTTTCTGCTCATTTGAATGACAAGTATTATTTTTAGTCAGTGAGCATTTGGCTGAATTTGGTCTATAGCACATTACTAATTCTGAAAGTGAAATGCCAAGTAGACTGTTCATTATGTTTATTTCTAAACCCTTTTATAAACACTCTGAGAATTTGCTTTGGGTTTTTCCCTAGGTAGGGAAATAACTAAATTTGTAGCTAGCAAAGATGGCTTCCCATAGACTCCATAGATGTTCACAGAGAGGAAAAAAAGAATGTCACCTTTCCAAGTACGTTCATCTTCAAATGTGCAGGGAGGAAAAACAGAATCACAGAATGTTAGGAGTTGGAAGGGACCTTGAAAGATCATCCAGTCCAACCCCCCTGCCAGAGCAGGATCACCTAGACCAGGTCACACAGGAACGCGTCCAGGCGGGTTTTGAATGTCTCCAGAGAAGGAGACTCCACAACCTCTCTGGGCAGCCTGGTCCAGTGCTCTGTCACTCTTACAGTAAAAAAGTTTTTCCTTATGTTCAGGTTGAACCTTCTATGCTCCAGCTTGCTCCCATTGCCCCTTGTCCTATCATTGGCTATCACTGAGAAGAGCCTGGCTCCTTCCTCCTGACACTCACCCTTTATAAATTTATAAACATAAAACAAAAAAGTGTAGTATAGATTGAGAACAAATGGGCAAAACAATTGAATGAGATGTGAAAAAATAAGCCAACATGATTCAGTAAGTTCCCTTTCATTTGTATTTTAAAATACAAATTTGGTCTTCATTTCTAGTACGCACCCTTGAGAGGTGGACACTGGAAGATGGGAGATGGAAAATGTTTTCCATTGAAAAAGTAGTAGAGTTGAGATCTCAACAATCTTAAAGACATGTGGAAGAGCAGCACAGCTTACCTGTGATGGCTTTCATGCGTCACATTATTCTTTCATGGTGTTGCAATGAGGAGATGCATAGAAAATGCTTTCCTTGAATAGGATGAGTGGAAGCAAGTTCTGTTAAGATTTATTATTACTTCTTTTTTTTTTTTTCTTTAACAGCAAAGGATCTGGTTCACTTTGTCACTTCTATTTTTTTAATCACTTTTCCCAAAACTAAGGAACATAAATCATGTATTTGGCAACTCCCAACAGCAATCAACTGATTAGTTTGACAGACCTATGAAAAGAAGAAATCTCTTGCCAGTTATTATTCACCTAGTACTATTCACCTAGTATTATTAGACTGAACAAGTCTGAACAAGAAGGTGTGTGATTGGCCAAATTATTTTGAGGAGTGTAATGTGAAACAAGAAGTAAGAGCACCTAAACAACATGGTAGATTGGCGTTATGGCACTGTTAAGCAAAATCATCATTCACCAAGGTTTGCCCTGAGATGGAAGGTGTATTACTGACATTAAAATAAAGTGTGTAGAAGAGTGAGGGAAAAACCTAAGTCCCCTACTGAAAGTATATGGTGCTAGTTTAGACCAGATGAGTCTAGAAGAAGGATTTGTATAGCACATCTAAATTGAAGTTACTGAATGTTGCAAATGTTTGGGAATTTTTCTCCTTCTAACTTATTACTATTTAATACCAATTATTTATTTAAAACCACCTCAGTTCTTAAGATGCTGCAGATTTTTCATGCAGTCTCTGTGATGACTTTTTTCTCTCTGTCTTTTCTTTTGCAGTAATCACAGTAGTAAACACAGAAAGACGATGAAACTGCCTGCTGGCTTGAAAATAGCTGGATGCTGAATAAGAATTTCCAAAAAAGTAAAAGTATTGTAAAGGTTTTTTTATGTTGTTGTGTGGAACTTATTTATGTCCCTTGGGGATACTGTAATGTTACCTTCCATCTCTTCACAGTTTGTAAGAAATAGATTCTTCACCCTTCAGGAAGAACATTTTCTTTGTTTTGTTCACTGTTTTGAAATCTAGGGCCCAAACCTTTTGTGTCCCCAGAGCGTAGCACACTGTAGCTTTATATGCTATGAGTCCAGTCTAATTGACTTTGAAGGGAGCCAGGGCTTTGTCTTTTTTTTCTTTTTAACTTTCCATAACAGCTGAGATTCTACTTAATGGAGCCCAAAGGACCTTTTATGTTTATATAGAGCTTTCATCAACCAACACAATTATTTCCCACACTAATCAATGTTATGTCTCCAAAATCTGCTTCTGAGGAAAAGGACCTCTTGAGTGTGGGATTTGGGGGAGGGGGAGGCGGTGTTCATTTGTTTTTGAAGATGCATAGATAAATATTTATTAATATACTTGGGTTTAGTGGCTGTCATGCTGCTCTGCAGTGAATGGGTCTTATTTCTGATCTTCGTCTTTTTACTCTCTGTTTCTTCAGAGAAGAAAAGCTTGCCAATCTTCTCTGTTAATGTTTCATGGAAAGTAGAATGCTTAGTAAATGCAGACATAATGAGCTCCAAATGTACCAATTACACTATTTTTCATTCTGGTCCTTAGTTTTCAATACTTCTGTGACGAAACCACTGCTGTGTCTATCCAAACAGTGTTTTTCTTTAATCTAGGGGTATAGTGAACACAAATACATCATCAAAGACAGTGGTGCCTCCCAGAGTGTTAAGGGACAGTATAGCTACATCAGGAGCTTTTTCGCACTGTTCTTGTATAAATGCAAAATAATAGTTCCTGTGAGTTCCCAAAGATGTGATTTGAACACTCACATGAAAGGAATACATTTAATAAAATCCATAGGTGTTAACTCTGATTTGACTGGGACAAGATAAGCATCAAATAATTTCAGTAAAACAGATGAAGAGCAGATGTTTTCATTTCCAAACTGTTTGATGCACTACCATCACATAGTATACTTTTCTCTCATAAGGAAAGTCTCATACTTGAGTTGTATATTACAATAAGAATTAAAATTATGGGTAAAATCAATCTTGCATTTGAACCAAATAGTTGACTTCCATGTAAATGCAGGTAAATACGCAGCAGCATTACTGCTCAGTAGATGAATTAAGATTATGTATGACTTAACTCACATCTTAATAAAAGAATCAATAAAATATCAAAATATACCTGACTGGCTCTGATTTATACTGAGGCAGTCCTATTACAGTGGTTCAGGTTAGAGTATCTTCACCAGCTTCTGACAGCTCTGACCCAGATTCTGAACTAGTGCTTTTCTTAACCGATCAGCTTCTTATGGTAGTGAAGCATTCACATGTCTTTTCCAAAGCTTGTATGTAGGATCTTCCTGGCCCCAAGTGTTTGTGCTGAAGGACTGGGGAGCTAAGAGCTGCTCTGAGTGTTTGTGTGCACGCGTGTCCATGTACACACATGCGCAGCTGAACAAGTATAAACGCTACACAGACAGGTGTGCCTCTAATCCGAGTCTAGCTAACTCGAGCTAATCCAATCATCAAAGACAGGAAGAGGGTTTGGTACTCTGGTGAGATGTGAACTTCTTTCACATGCTCAAAATCTCAATTGCTCTGCTGGTCAGAAATGCTTATGTTTAAAGATGCAGAAAACAAAATTCCTATTTACCCTCCATACAACCTTCTTCTAGGAATTATGAAGTCTTCATACATTGCATTCCACTTTTAAATGCTATAAGCTAATATCATACAATACTTACCTAATTACTTTGAATTGGCACTCCAAATTCATCCAGTGGTTAGAGACATGGGTTAATGGATGACGAGGCACTGCTGTGGTCCTTGCTCCCCCGTTGCAGAGAAAGCCCTTTACAGTATGAAGAAGCCTTGGTAAATGTATGAATCAAGGTCAGTGTTCCAGACTGGGAAAGAATCAAACATTCTTATATTTCCAATAGTACCTACATCTAATTTATTTTATGAACTCTTCAATCGTCACTAGAGAAAAGGAAATGTTCTTTAAGAAATACTTCTGTATTTAAGTATTCCAGTCCAACATTTTCTATGTATTCAAGAAATGCCAGGGGGTAAAATGATGGGCATTTGATATTAAAATCCACATCCTATGAAAAAGTTTGCCATGAATCAACTGTGTAAAATCCACAACATTTTTGTTCTATTATAAACTGCTATTCAGCCAGCCAGTCTGTGCACTTCTGATCCTGCTGTCATTAGTGATCGGATTTCAATCTGGCAGCTTTTTGGACAGAAACTGAAAAATTCTGACAAACTCCATAAAGACGTGATTTTTGGAAAAAGGGTTTTTTTGGCAATTATAACACTTCACTTTGCAATTGCCATTGGGGCCAATAGGGCAGACCTAGTTCATTTTTCTGTCTGACTTTTGGTTTTTGGGGTTTTTTTTGGTAGCATTCAGAGAAAAAAAATCAATTATTCTGCTAAAAATGTTCCTCGCATGTTTTAAAAGGCATACATTTCGTTGGAAGAAGAGTGCTTTGTTGGAAATAAAAATGGCTCCAGGGGTAGATAAATTCATGACTGGTGTAAACTCTAGTAGCTCCAGTGGGTGCCATGTGGTGACTTAGCTACCTGTACTGTAACAGTGATTCCCAGAGTAGGAGGTATATTCCTTGTGGTTAAGAGTGAGTTCATGAGCTTGACTGAGAAAATCAACTTAATCCAGTGTTTACATATTAGGATAAAACTGGTAATGTTCCAGTCTATAATACTGTTGCAATGGCCAAATTCATAGGTGCCTAGAACACAGATGGTCTTCTTAGATGGACAACATTTTAGACTTGACACCTCCCACCCTCACAATCTTCCTGTTGTATTCTGAGAGTCTGAGGAGCTTCTTATATTGTTTTGCACAACGCCTGCTGCTGTGAGACCGAGGTCTCCAACAGGCTTGTTTGGGTGATTCAGGGACTAGGTCATTCTAATAAGAAATTCAAAATGAGGGGCAGTGTTGCCTCAGCTGTGCTGCAGACTTGGTTCGCTCTGTTCTGCGAAAGTCCCTTTTGGCCAACATTTAACACTGTGGCTGGCACAACAGAAATTGCTCTGAAGCCTGGTTCACACATATTTGCTCTATAGGAACAGCTGGACTCGTCTTTTGTGCTACTAATAAAAATTCTGCATGCTTAAATTGATCTTGCTCTCAGAAATGATTTAAATGCTCCATAATAAAGTGCCATTTGAAACTCCTGGGGTTTTTAAATCTGCATTTATAGAGAGAGCGTGTGTAATAATGCACAGAATACCCAAAGGGAAATTTAGAGTGACATAGTTACAACTACTTCTAGGGTCTTTCATGATTTATGATGTCAGTAAGACTCAACTGTAATTATCCACATCTTCATAGCTTTCCATTTTTTAAATTTACTTTGTCATATATGAATTTTGTTACAAATAAAAATTAACGAGAGTTGGCTATAGTCTAGAAGTTTGAGCTGTAAAATAATAATAAAAATAATGCTTCACATAATTATTAACATTCTGTCTCGATATTTAAGGTTGTTTCTCACCCTTGATGGAGGGCAGGAGGGGGAAGAAGTAAGGTTTTGAAGTAGGACCATCCCTTTCAACTGCAGTAATACTTCCTTCTGGCTCCATCCCTAGACATTCTTCATGTCATGTTTATACATGCAGTACATATTGTATTGTGAACTCTTTAATGTGCTGTTCAGTAACCATACTTGAGGACAACCATCTGGTTGAAAAATTGCTGAAAAGATGGTCCATGAATCTTGAGAGCAGTGCAGCATCAGTGCAATTATGGAGAGACAGCCTGAAGTGTGAAAAACCCTCTGTTATGAGTTAGAAGTTTTGGTCCTTTATTGTGTAAGACAGCAGTGGAAAGCAGTTTTCAAGGTGAGGACTGAGGGACAGTTTGGAAAGGAATCTCCTGTGGAGGTGGAATGTGCACCTACTGATGGAGAGCTTCAGGCACACAGCATTGGTGTGCAAATCTGACTGCTGCTGTGCCATTATAAGTGTAGCCTTTTGCCTTGAAGTACAAGTACTTAGAATAAGCACAGCTTCTTCTCTTTTTAACAATGAATTTTTTATTTAGATTTTTCTTGTTTCTTCTTCAACTATGCACATGGAACAGATCTGTTATTGGTATATGCTTATGGCCTCAATCAATAAAGCCCTTGCATGACTAAATGATTTAAAATAACTTTCTTTGATCTCAGCTGTACTTATGTGTATGTGCTTCTGTGCTTTGTTAAAATTGGACCCAAAATAGGTAGCAAGCTTAAGATTTTGGAGCAAAAGGAAAACCAAAAGCATACCAGGTCCAATCACATTTCTAAACCATGGTTTGCATTTCAAAACAAGACAGAGAAAACTTTAGTCAAGGATTAATAGAGTAGAATATCTCCAAGGATACAAAGCTACTTGTTCAACCGTATCTGTTATCTCTATTACAAAAGCATATTATGTTTTGGAGCTCTAGAGCAATTAAATCACCTGAGAGGTCTGTGGCCAAGAATGAGAAGAAAGACATGGCAAAAGCATTTTTCTATCCACAACTGCCTGTTCTAATAATCTTCTCCTCTCCTCTTCTCCTATGCATTTTCCTTCTACTTAAAAGTCTTCTTTGTAGGCAGTTCGAACACAGATATTATCATTAGTGAAAAGCTTCATTACCATCTCTGGTCCTGACTTCACTGTTTATTTCTTTTGTTCCACTTTAATCATCCAGCTTAATAAAAAACACAGTAGGTGAAATAGCCATATTTAGAGTAGTTCTGGTTTTTTTGGAGCTTCTTTGGTATGATAAATAATTTTGCATTCAAGTTTTCATTTTAAATAATTTGGTAGGACCTGAAATTTATTTCTCCTAGAAGTTGTTCTTCTGAACTCTGTTAGATAAAGCATGGATGAAGATCAGGTCACTGCAACAGCATAATCCCAAGAGATGTATTGCTCACTCTAGTGGGATTCAGTGTTGGAGACAAGGAAAATACAAATAATTTGAGGTTTGGAGGATGTGGTGTGCTGGCCAACTGGAGAAAAAGAAATGATGTTGGGCTGACCTAAAAACGAATGTGCATTTTTTGAATAGTTGGCAAACCAGAAAGTAGAAACTTGAGTTGTAATCTGTGCTCTACGCAGTGGGCCATGGTTACTCATCAAGGAGTCAAGAGGAATGAAGTTCATATCATGTCTTCATCTGATTCAGAGCGGACATTCTTCTTTGAGAAATGTTATATTGAATTCCAGTTTGCCTTTTCTTGTCTTGTCCTCTTGAAGCTCCTCTGCATTATACAAGGTTTTAAATGACTTAACTGTAGAAAGACGGAGTGAGAAGATCTATATTCTGGCTATGACTCTCACAATGTGGTGAGGGGAAAATACTTTTTTCATCCAAATTCTAGTGTGTAGTATGGTGGGATCTATTTATCTGTGTCTACCTAGAAATTGTGTGTAGCCTATTCTGGTTTTGTGGCCTGTGCTGAAGTGCTCTTGGAATCCAGTTATGTTAGTCAAGGTATTTGAAAACTACTAAAATAATATATGAGCACTTCCAAAACCAGTTATTTTTTTCCGTATTTTTATCCATCTTCCAAGCACAATGAAGATTAAGTGATTTTGAGTAGAGAGATTTTGAACATAAACTTTTTTTTTAATGCCTCCATCTGTCCCAGAGAAGAAACCTGCTTAGCTATCCTGGAAACACTAAAATTCTGCTGTCTTATCATGAGTTCTCTGTACTAAAAACAATTTAAGCAGTGCAAAGTGAAGAAAGCTTCTTAGTGGTTCCTACTGGCTTCCTTGAGGCCAGAGCTGTGAGGTGATGGAAGCACTACCAGAATTTCATCCCTCTGACAAATTCTGCCCTCACTTTTAATGCATACAAACTTGCTGGAGCTAAATGCTACAGAACTTTGCCCCTCAGACCTCTCTGCTTCCCCTTGCCTTTCTTTCCTTTTGTCTTGAAGGGAAGAACTGAACTCAGCTGGAAAACCCAACTTTCCTTGAGTGGACAAGATTTTATTCCCAGAAACTTTCATCTATATACAATTTCCACTGATTCAAAGAAAGCCACATGTGCCCATACGTCCAGAGCAATAGATGCTTCTCCATGAATACTCAATGCTAACATGCAATAAAACTACACAGCACCTCCATTGGCAGCATACATGCATGGACTATTTTTTCTCAATAACGGGAGACTATAGGGCAGGTCTGCAGACTGTGTAAACTGGAAGTGGATTTCCTATCATCACAAGACCTGGGTTCAAATCTTCCGGCAGTGTTCTGTCTGTTCATCACACCAGCCGTTGGTTTGTGAAGCATCTATTGAAGATGCAATACTGTTTAAAAAAAATTGTTTTCTTTCAAAATTCCCCCAAGACTTCTACAGGAGTGTCCACTATATCATTTTGTAGCTCTTACATCTCTTAAGTAGTGACTTGGGTAGGATTAGTATGAACTGTAACTGAGAGGGCAATGGTAGAGAAATGCTGGGTGAGTTCTTCCTATCTATGTTGGAGGAACTGATTTAGACAAAAACAAGAAGGTAAGTAATAGATGCTTTAAACGTGGCGGTAAAAGACAGACTCTCTCAGGTGCTTTGAATGCTGTACGTCATCCAAACTTCTCCTGAGACTGTTTAAAGTTATTATTCGCTGCCCCAAAATCCTCTAGAAACTATTACCTTATACAAAATGCAAAGCCACTAAATTCTTTCCTAATGACAGTCATTCAAAATGGATAGTTTAGAAGAGTTATAGCTAGCGTTATGCCAGGGACTTTTTATAGTGAAACAAGACCTAAGCAGTACCTTTCTTATGTATACCTTTCAATCAACATAACAAAATCTGCCTCAGTCTAATGGGAGAGAGAATTACATGGGAGAAAGGTAATGATTTTCTTCTCTCTGCCTAAAGATATCTATGCTGACCATCCTGTGCTACAGTAAAATAGGTTTGACACCAGGGTGTGTTGATTTTAGTAAGAGTGGCATTTGTAACCAAATCCTTTTTGTTCTTGTCTAGCTCCACCAAACCTCTGATTAACTGATGATACAGATGTCAGTGATTGCACAAAGACTTTATTTGCATTAAATATTTGGGCCACAGTTTTAATTTATCATGTTAGTGTGTTTGAAAAGAGTTTTTTGTCTGTTCACTATTTTTTCCACTTGTTTCTACCTTGTGCTCCTGTTTAAATGTGTCCACAGGACTCAAAGTGTTTAGTTACTCAGCAAGGAATCAGAAACATGATTATGAGGCCTAAGTGATGAATTACACAGCAGAAATGGTGCATGGAGAAAGTAGTTCCCCTGTGAACAAGTTACAAGCAAGAAATTGTTGACTTGCACTACCTGAACACTTACAAGTAATTAATCCAGTCACAAACATCTGGATTAAGTTTTTTTTATGTTGATGTGAATTTTACAAATATTTAAGGCACTGTCCCTTTATAGATTGCTTCAGATTTATAAGGCTTTCCTCAATATTTGCAGTTAATGGGACATATGGATGTTAAACTTGCAGTGTGTTGGCAATGAGGTATCTTCTTTTCAGCATGAAATGTTCTTAACCTGGAACCAGAGCAGGTGTCAGTGTGTTTCCTTTCTGTGAGCCTACATGGAGGAGCCTTTCATTTCCATGAAGCTCATGTCAGCAGAACAACCAATCTCTGATGAGTTTAATTTGGGTATATATGCATGTTCCTTCTCCCCACAGTGCAACAGAGTCCAGAAAACCATACTGCCAGGCCATCCAAGATTTTGTCAGATGTCTCTGACTGGTTCATTTGCATAAAATGAAAGCTAAGGTACTTCTGAAGCCAAACATAACACATGCTGGCTAACAAGAACACCTATAACACATAGTTCAGAGTTTATTAGTGAACTTTTACTGAACAGTCTTTGACACTTAGATTTGTTTTCCATTGGCGGGGGAGTGTGGAAGTAGCTGCCAGGTACAACTTTCACAAACCTGCATATTTTCAGGATGTTTAGCAAATAATTTCTGCATCTGGCCAGGTCCTTCTTGAGCAGCTTTGAAGCCTGAGCCTGAAACAGGCACAAGACTGGAGAAGTGAAGGCTACAAAAGTACAGGCCCTGAATGCCTCAGAAGATGTGAAGGTCAGCTATTTCACTCTAAAATGAGTATAAGGTGATTTGTGTGTGTAAAGTTTGACACTGTCTCTCTCATTGTCTTTCACATGGTTTCCCTTAGTACTTCAAACATACAGAAATGGTTTACGACAGAGTTAAATTGTTTAGTCTTTCTCACTGGTAAGCCGACATAGTCATAAGCCTTCAGCTATGCCAGTACCACACACGGCCTCCAATAGTCACATGTATTTGCATGAAATCTAGTCACAGAGGCTCTATGGTTTTCAGAAGGTCCTGAAATGCCTATGAATTACTGTAGGACAAGGAGATGAGCTGATATGAAAGCGAATCTGCACAGCACCTCATCCATATATGTCTCTGGCTAGAACTGGAGGACAATGCTTCACAAGATCTCTAACTCCACAGTTAGGTGTTGACAAAAAGAACTCATTCTCATAAATAGTGCTGACATATTTAGTCTTCAGTGTGGGCTGATGAAATTCCACCAGAGGCTGATGAAATGTGTGCATAAGGCTTCACACTGCCTCTTCTGAGAATATCCATTTAGGCACGGCACTGCTTTCCAAAATGCTGTAGGATCACCAGGTCACCATGGGAGCAACAGGGGAAGGATTGAGTCAGGGTAGCAAGGTAATTAACCTTTTCTGATATCCTAAATTGCTCCCAAGGTTGACTTACTTCCTTTATTAGTTGTACTATGGTCTGTTGAGTTGTGTGGAGCAGCTTGGCAGGATGACTATACCCAGGCTTAGTCAATGGTATCTTGCTGGAATTAGCACCCATGGAAATGAATGAGCTCAGACCCTCTGCTGTTTCTGAGTAGCTCTTGTAGCATGAGGAGCCCAGTTGCAGCTGTTTCACCTGGTTCATCCTGAAATTGTGGAAAAACTGCAAGTGACATTCCCTGAGTTGAGGGGACATTGCTGTTCTCCCATTGCAACCAAGTGCAGATAACCTGGTCACTTGTCCCCTGGAAAGGAAAGAAAGGTCACCCATGCTAGATCCACTGTGACTCCTGCTCATAATAATGAAATACTGTGTTCTTTCCCTTCCATCTCCTTTTGTATCTACTACTTTTGAATGATGGAGTAATATTCCTGCTTTTTGCCATGAAGAGCAATTTCCAAATCTCCAAAGTCTAGAATAGGACACTTGACTTCTTTGTTGTATCCTTCATTCAGAGCACATTGCTTCACTTTAATGTTTCAGATGTCTTACACAGGAATGCTCAAAATATTCTGCTAAGAGTTGAAGAAAATAGTAAGCTACTTATTTCCATCTCTGAGCTGTGCAAGGGACAGTGTTGTGAAAAACTGGTGTGTGCATGACTGTAAGACTAGCTAGCAAAGACTATGTGCCACACCAGAGGAGCACTCTGTTACTGGCCTCCAGCCAGATTACAGGGCAGAGGAGTATCTTTTTATTGGGCCAGATGTTTTTATTTTATGTGCTTAAAATAAGGCATTACCTCCCCCTACCAGCCTTGTCTCACCTCACCTTTGATCCTTGAACTGCTGTGTTTAAAAAAAATAGTAAAATCTCATTCCTTCATTACCCCTATCACAATCTTTAAAAGCACAAGAAGTGATAAGAAACACGAGGAAATATTGCTAGACAGACATACTGGCAGTATGTCCGAGCTTCCTCTAGCCAGCTGTGTCATTCAGCCTCATTTGCAGCAGCCTTTACTTTTCCAGTTAGAAGTTGATTCAAAATATTTTGCAGATGATGACAAACTGGAGGGATTTTGCAATATGGGTTGTCACTCACTGAACAATAGATTTAGAGACCACTGAGCTCATTTAACAGTAAGACTTATTATCTTGACCAAATTATGTACTGGTCTTCCAATAAATGCAGCCCAGTGATCCCTGGTAAGGTAATTGCAAGCAGCAAAGAATACGCCAGCAAAAAGCACTGATTCTGCCTGTCATGGTAATATAATTTATTGGCCCATGGGATTCAGAATTACACTATTTCTCTTCCCCAAGACAGTGAGCTATGAAAAGGAGGATGGCCTTGTGGTTAAGGATTTGGAGGCTGAAGATACGGTCTCAGTTTCCAGCCCACTCTCAGGCTTCCTGTGTGGCCTCAAACAAACCATTAAAGCCTTTGTGTTTTTCTTCTCTGTCAGTAAGATGATGATTATACTAGCAGGAAAGATCTGAACTGGACTGAACCCAATTCTTTTTTTATTTTCTTTTCCCCTCTGAAATCTGTAGTTTCCTTACAGCTCAATGTTCTTTGGTTTTACACCAGTTACTGGCTGTTAAAGATGCCTAACCCACTCAGTATTTATGGACGAATGATGGCATTTTGTTTGGGGTGTCGTTACAGAGTTTCTAAGGAATGCAGATAACCCAAACAACTTCTGAATTCAATGGTTAGTAACGTATGCCGATCCACTCTCTGACAGAGATGAACATCAGTTTTGCCTTCTGGAAGCATGTACCTCTCCTTCCAGTGACTGCAGAAGGGAGATCAGGATGACAACTCTACAAATCTTGATGGGAAGAAGCAGGCAACTGGCTTCTGGCTGCAGTGAACCTGCCAGGGCTGGAGGCAGACTCCCTTCTCTAAGAGCTGCTGTTGAGTTTGAGATGCTTCGAGGAAACACTTTGCACTCAGCAGATTTTTCTATGACACTTTGCAACCAGCTCTCTCTATAGAAGCACTACAAGTGAAAAGAAAAACAGCATTAAAAGCCTGTTAAATAATCTTCTGAAAAGACTCCTGTCTTGCTCTGTTTTTCTACTCACCACAGTCTGTGGGATTTTCAGAGTTTTTGAATAGAACATAGACCCAGATTCCTAATAATAATTCTCCTGTTTTTTCACTGTGAAATAAACAATAGTTTATCCTCTCTGCAGTATGTGAACTCAGTCCAAAGCCCTAATTTTTCATACTCTGCGTGAGGAAAATTGCAAACCAGATCGGCATCTGAACTTTTTTTAGCCCCTAATTTGAGGAGTTGAACCAAGCTCTCCATCTAAAGACCCATGAACTCTGACAAACTCTGGGTCTCAGTCCAAGCTTTGTATTATCTCTCTGGTATCAATCAAATCTACTACAGGAACAGCTTCAAATGTAATCCCTGTCTTCCCATGCCCCTTCTTCATTCCTGCAGTGTCAGGCCAGTGTTGAGGATATTTTGACACACTGCCAGCTGTAAGACTGTAAAGAATGGCTAACCCAGCCTGGCTCGTGACCTGCTAACAGAAGGAAGTCCTCATCCTCCTAGTGAAGGAGGAGATGTGTAAGGGTTAGAGATGGTGAGGTATGTGCTATGGTCCCCCTATCTCCTCGAAGCTTGTTCCAGTCATTCATCAGAAAGTAACTGCTTTAATAAGCTTTTCTATAACATCGAGAAGATCATAAAGAGGGCCAGAATTTCTCAGCCACAGCCACTTTCTCCTTGCTCCTGTATGTGCATGCACATTTGTCAAAATACCTGTTAACTGCACTAAGATGGTGAAATTCCAAGTTATTCCATGGAATGAGTTGAAAGCCTTTCCTGGAGGTCAGAGCAAAGCTGGATTTTTTTTTAGTCCCTTTTTACTTCTTTTTCTTTCCCTCCCTTTTTTCCACATAGCAGGGTGCGATCAGCTGGGTCTCACTGTTGGCAACAATGTGATAGATGGCGACGCATCTTGTGTTTGCAGCGAAGGCTGCTTTGGCTTATGTCTGTCCGGCCAGCAAAACAGCGGGAGCTGCCAAAAAAAACAGTCAGAGGTATGAAAGTTAACAGTTAGCAATATCTGCGGTGTGAAACATTCCCATGAAATCCAGACATCAAGGATGCTGCTTGGAATAGCTTGAATGTCCTGCATTCTTTTCCAGTGAAAACAGAGTAATACACCAGCAGCGTGGGAGACAGCAGCCAAGGAAGAACACACGAGCCCCAGAGAACAGGCCATCAATTTTCTTGCTGTGGCTGGCTGAAGGAAACTGAAATGTATACTGCAGTGGCTCCTGACGCCAGCCACCGCTATGTGTGCCACACTTCAAACTCAAAAATACATTGCCCTAAAAACTAAACAAAAAAAATCCCCAAGCTATTAATAGATGTGTATAAAGAAATCCCTTGTAGTTTTTAATCATATACATATGGGACTGAGAAACCAAGCATAAAATGTCAGTGTGGCTATTACATGGGTCACTGGAACAGGTTTATGTTAGCTAATATGCTGAAATAGTAGATTAGGAAGAGGATAGTTTATAGCCTTTAGTTCATTTGTTGACAGGAAGAATCAGGAGCAGATTTGTTTTATGCCTGATCCCATCACAGAACAACTAGGAACGGAGCAGTGCTTAAAATCCAGGCAGCTGGAATGGGATAATGACTAGACTGCATATACACTTTTTTATGGGTGAACAAGATGTTTGTGAAGGGGAAGATCTAATGAGATCACAGAAATTAGCAGAGCAGACCAAAACGCTCCTGTGTGACCCTCTGAAGTGACTCAGCAAAGAACTATTACTTGGCATTGTGTTGCAGAGCTGGTAAATACCCCAAGCCCTCATGTGATGCAGCACTCACAAAATCTTCCTCAGACCTATAGGGAACAAGTTTATTCTTAGAAGAAAGAAGTGTGCTAGCCTATGGTGGTGATACTGATGTTCTAGCAGGTCACTAAAAATAGTGAGGACTCTCCGAAGAACAGCCACTCTAGCACATCCGAAAACCTTGTTAAATCATCCCATGCTGTGTTTGATTGCTGTGTACTGTAATCTCTAGCTCAGAGATGACTCTTTTTCTTGCCTGCCATTCCTTCTGTGTTTATTCTAGCTTTATGGGCAATTCTTTTGTGAGAAACAGAGCATCTTTGAAAACTCAAACCATATATATCCACCAGGCCTTCTTAACATTTAATCAGAACATCATGAAAATCAAATCAGTTGAAAAGACCTAGGTGACTTGTGACAGAAATGTATACTTGAATCCTAAAAGTATTGCAAAAACCTGTCAATAATTAGTCTCATTCATCTTGCCTGGAACCAGGCCAAAACTCAAGTTGAAATTCTCTATGCAGTCTTAGCAGGGCAGATGCAGCCCTCAAAGTCTGGCTTGGCCCACGGCAGTACAGATGGGCAGTGCTCTGACTTTCATCTGAGTTACAGCACTGCAACATCTTCTCTCCACCCTCACGCATATTTTTGTTTTGTGATAATTTCAGCATGCTAATTTGTGAGCATGTGAGCTGAGTGGAGCTCTGCTTCAAAAGAAAGCACCTGCAACAGGGCTTTCCTGGTCCAGATCAGGGAGGCTGCAGAGAGCATCCTTCTTCATCTGGCTTGAGAAGAACAGCAGATTTTTCCTCTTGATAGGGGACATCTAATCAACACTAAGATAGCTCTGAGCTGTCAGTTTTTCCCTGGCATGTAGTCAAAGGTCTACTCAAACCGCCAAGAAGTTAAAAGAAAAGGCAATCATGGAGACCATCAATGTTGCTGAGGAACAAACCCTGCAGTGGGACAGGTATGATGCCTGCCTTGCATCTGTATCTAGCCACAAGCAAATCTTTTTTTCTTCTGTCCACCAAAAGTTTTACATTTACTATTTTGATTTATTTTCAAGCAGCAGAAAGCTTTTTAGCTCCACCTGTCAGGCTGGGGCAGCACACCTCATATCATATAATCTGCCAGAACCAATAAAAGTAGTACAGGGTTTTACAAAAAACGAACCTACATTTGAATGCAAATAATGTTACAAACACGTGTTAAGACATGGCATCCTGACTCAAATCTTTCATGAAGAATTCTGTCTACTGTGTTATTTTCCTTTTTCTTTTTCTTGGAAACCAGACTTTCTCAGAGCTGACAGGAGAGGAAAGTTTACATCTAGTTTTCATAGATTCACTTGAAAAAGGAAGCAATTTAATTAGTTACAAATGTTTTATTTATTTTATGATATGATTTCTTTTCACCTCCATCCTCAAAAAAACTTTATTTCACCACAGCTCTATTTCACATCTTATCTTCAGACCAAACTGTTTCTTCCTGTATTGCATTCTAATGGACCATCTATTTCAGTATATGACTTTCCCCATATCGTCACAGGCACTGGTGTAATACAGTCTCAGATCAACGTATCCAGCTTTTCAACCTCAGTAGGGAGACACACAGGTTCTTTCATCCCCCATTTCTTTCAGAAACTATGACAATTCTGCCTCCCACTGTCTTTTACCTATTCTTACCCCTCATACTGTTCATATCTTGGTACTTTTTCTCTGCAGAACAGCAAGCATCTTTTAATAACAGGCTGAAGATGGTATTGTATCCCTGAGAAATTTTGAGACCAAGCATTTTATTAAAGATAAAGTGGGGACGAAAGGGAAAAAGATGTTTTAATTTAATTTATACAGCATTATTTTCCCTGCTCCTATTTTGTGTGTCTCAAACCATACTTCAAATGACCCAAGTGTAAGGTAAAAATTATTTTTTGATGTCTCCACATTTCAGAAATAAAGTACTCTTCTTAGGAGGGGATTAAGCTCATTCTCCATATGATTACTTTGAGGATTCTTGGCACACTAGCAGCAAGTTTTCAGTATCCACCTTGAAAACCGACCTCTTTCCTTGTTCCATAATGCCATGCATATTCAACAAAGACCCAAAAGTTAACCCTACAGTAGACCTTTTGTCATTATTAAAGGCAGAGATAAAGTACACAAGTATTTAGGCCATTCTGTCTGCAAAGCCTGAGAGATCTGCAAACATGCCAAGGCTGTCCTTTCTTCAGTGGTGTTGGATGATTCTGAAGTCATTGGTAGCTAGGGAGACAGGATCTATTCTCAGTAGTTCAGGACTGGCAATCTCTCCCAAGTGGTTTTGACCCCGCTGAGTGAATGAGAGAGTTCATGCAACCACACAGCTCCAAAGTATGGCTGAGACCTCCAGCAGCAGGAGGTTGAGCGAGATGCTCAGTGACACCTCAAATGGCAGAACCACTTAAGCAAAACCACTGAAAATAGGAAATGACACAATGGTTTTCAGGGATGAAAGGTGACTGTACCTTTCTCTGCTCTTTCTAGACAGAAAAGGCTTACTTAGATTGACTTGCTTTTTCCAAGGAAGGCTAATGGAAGGACAACGGTCAAGGTCATATATGCTTACTGATTCCAAATACTACCTCCTAATACCTTGCTGCAAACATTTTCACAGTGATTACCAAAATTTCTCACTACTACTTCTTTCTTACAGGATCACCTTCTCTTAAACCAACATAATTAAAATGATAGTTTTAACTCAGTACCTCTGTTACTTAGACCTGATACTTTTGACCTCCTGAAAAGACTTAGAAAGGATTATTTTTTTAAAAGCTCTATATGGAAGAACAGAAAGCCACAGGTAGTAGTAGAGGTGTTGATGCTTGGGGATAGTTCCTCTACTTTGAACTTTTAATAGAGTACAGTTTGTCAATTGAGATATTTCTAATAGATACGTAAGCTGTGTTATGTGTTATGTTTGCTCACTTTGGGTTTTGGAAAGGGTAAACCTTCGTCCATGGAGCAAGGAAAAGCTCTCCTTTATAACGTACTTGTCTCATAAAAATGTAAGTTTAAATACTTTCTGTGGTGCTATAATTCAAGCCTGAGGCAGGACCACCATGCCTCAGTCCAAGAGAAAACAGCGACTTTTCTGAGAGAGGTGCATTTTCACCACAGGAGGAAGAAAAGAAAAGAATTATGAGGAAAAAAAAATCAGATTTTAGGTCTCCAGCAATCACTTCTCGATGTATGCATGGACTGTTTTACTAGCAGCTCTGTATTTAACCAGGTGAGCAACTTTACCTATGAAAGAGGAAAAGATAACAAAAGCCTCTGAGTGGTATTTCTTATGATGACAAACTTGAGAGTAAAAATATAATTAGATTAAGAAACACTGTGGGTATTGTTAGAGTCATCTCTCTTTGTTCCCCTTTTTATTGCAGAGCCCCGTGGTTCGGAGGTACTTGGCATTCTCTTAACTGGTTCTGCTTCCCTCCTACGAATTTCCCTCTAGGATTAGACAGCAGTACAAATATTATTGCACTCTCCAGGCTTTGCCTTCTGACCTACTCTGCAGAGACACATGCAATGAAGTCAGAACCACTGAATAGAAAATGTCTTTCTTAACTCTGTAGTGCTGGAGGGATGCCAAGGTCCAGTAGTTCATAAAGGAGGTGGGGCTGGTAGCACTCCTGAGGGAAGTCAGACCAAAGAAGGAGCCTCGGGTATTTAAGGAAAAGGGTCAATAAAAAACTAAAATGAGTGGGAGGGGAAAGAGGAAGGGATGGGAAAGAAGGGGGCGAGGAGGAGTTAAGGATGTTAGCTGGGGTGTCTGGTTCCCTCAGCAGTGGGACATGTGCTTCTGCAGAAGCTACGTGACTGCAGCTCTCAGTCCACCCCTGTTGGCCTTGCAGACCAGCCATGTTTATTTTGCTGTTAACAGACGGATTTGTGAAGCGCTAGTGTGTGTATGTATGAGCATGTTAAGTGTGTTTTCCTGGGAAAGACTCCTTGGGAACGAGTTGGACCAGTCAGAAGTGCTAATAGATGGGAGGGCTTTCGCTGCCCTATGCTCCCTGTTAGCAGCCATCCCCCTACACTCTGCAGCTCAGCTCCTGGCGCTTGGGTGAGAACCTCCTCCATGCGATTTCTTCTTGTCGCTAAAGGACTGGGGGCCTTTCTGGATGACTTTGCCAAAATATTCTGTTATGGTGAAATCTTCCATGGCAGAGTAATGCTAGTGAAAAGAAGGGGGTCATAAGCTTGCCTGAAACCAGGCAAAGCATCAGCTGGGACTGTGCCAGACTCCCACACAGCTCTGCTAAAGCGATGCCGTCCTGACTGGCAGTAGCCCAGCGCTGTGGGGAGTGGTCGGGGACTCTCCAAAGCCCTGACTTCCAAATACATGTGGTGGGGGCTGTATTTGCATATGTGCGAATGATGTGGACAATGTTCTTCTGGCGAATAGGTCTAGACCACCACCATCAC
Organism: Mesitornis unicolor; assembly: GCF_000695765.1. Taxonomy (NCBI): domain Eukaryota; kingdom Metazoa; phylum Chordata; class Aves; order Mesitornithiformes; family Mesitornithidae; genus Mesitornis; species Mesitornis unicolor. Next base: position 3,980 of record NW_010170825.1, on the reverse strand, counting down.
TCTTCCTTTTGACCAGAGTTTGATCTCCAGCTGCCAGCAGTGGAAATTTCTGCCAAGGCACTGGACTGTTCTGGTATGTATGCCATGCCATGCCACAGAAGGGAGACGCTAGGGAGGGGGCTCAGCCAAGATAAAAATCAACAAGAATTTTCCCCCATGAATGCAGCCCAGTCCAAACTCAGATGCTCGTGAGCTCTGCAGAAGTCTTGTGGATCCTGCCCTGCTTGGGTTTTGTTTATGTTTTCTTAGTAACTGCAGTTACTCTCTACTCCCTGACTCCTTCAAGGGTCTGATGTAAAAATACTAACATACCATGAGAGTAACTTGTCTTTTTTTTATCGAAAGTCCAAAGCATAGTAAAAGCAAGTCTAGCCAAGGGCTGGTCTGATCTGGTCCTTAGCATTTTGCTAAATTTACAAATTATTTCTTCAGAAATGGCCAGAAAAAAAAAATTGTTTCATGTGTCATTGAAACCAGGAAGCACAAGAAACCTTCTTAGGAGCTTTTTTGTTGTATAGCCTAATTTGTACATCAAAAGGAGGTAATTCACTGGACAAACTTGGAAATACATATTTCAGTCTTTCCATGATTTATTTTTCTCCAGCACTGCATTAATAACTTTTTGCAGCTCCTTTGCAGTGGTTATTGTATTTTTGGAGAGAAGTACTGTGATTTATAAATGTTTCTTTCTGTTTTCTCTAAGGTAAGCTGTAGTTGTCATCAGAGTCAAATCAGCCAAAGTACAGGTCACAGAAAGGAAGGAAGATTTTCTTGAATTTAAACCAAAATGTTAATTGCCATCTTTCCCCTGTGAAATACTGGATGGTAAACACTAGGAATGTGTGGCTCATTCACACTGTAAATTCTACGTATGCAAAAAACCACAAGAAAAGAATATGCTTTGGATAAACAGAAGTGGATGATCACATATAGCTAATTTGTATGAATATTATTTGTGAGTTATACAGTCGGTTTCAATTTGAAGGACAACTTGCAGACCTTAGTACCTCTTGCCATAGGGACTAACCTTTGTTTTTAATTATAGGACTTTAAGAGCTAGTGCTACAGTTTTGATGTTAGTGTTTATCTGTTGAAAGAATAAAATAAAGGCACAGCCTATAAATCCTTCTTTTTCTAACACATCCAACAATGGTCATTTGTGGTCTGAACTACACTGCACTTAAAGAAAACAAGAATGCACAGCTTGTGACAAGCTCGATACCAGCAGGAGCAGCATGACTGGAAATTGCTCAGTAAGGTCCCTGCACTGCATAAAGTGTACATAAAGGACATAACACAGTCTAGTGGACACTGAGTGAAAAACTACATCTCTACAATGCAAGGCTTCTGCTTCCTGCATGATGGGACAGACATCCAGATTTACTTTAATTGTTTTATTTTTTACTTAGCTTGCCTGCTTGGTGAAAAGCTGCATTTTATTTACCATTAATATTATTTGAGAGGCAAGGCTCCAGTTTTATCAGTTTATAATTTTAACAAATGGGGTTCCTCATTTTCCTTCTGAGATTACACATGACCAGCTAACTTTCCTGGCAAAGCTGCATTTTGTATTGAAGGCTCTCCTCTGTGGAGTCAGCTGGACAAATTTTCACTGAAACTAAACAGGGACAACTCTGGTCTGCCGGGGAAGCATACCAAACCCCTGAGCTGAGCATGTCTGTATCTAGCTCTGCGTCTGTGCTTTCAGCAGCAGTCGATGCCTGCAGGAAGCCGCCGCGGCAGCTTTCCTCTTGCAGGGTGTCCTGGGCTCACAACACGGCTTTCGTTGCTCCCCAATTTACATCTCACCATGACAATTGAATAGCTTTGTTAAGGCCTTGGTTGAGAAATCTTCTTTGTGGGTTGACCCCGGTAATCTCAGCAATGACTCTGCACTCTCCAACATCTCTGCTTTTCTTCTGCAACTGCGAGGAAAGTGGAAAGAGGGTGGAGAAGGTGGCAGTGAAGCCGCTCTGGCAGATTCCTGGGGTCACGCCTTCCCCTAACATGGGAAACACAGGGGAATTGTTAGCAAAAGCTCACTCCTCCTGAATATGGATGAAAAGACAGTGCCTGAGATTATATATTTAGGGTTCTGTAGCTGCTTTTTTATTTTCTGAAGACTCTAGCAGCCCTATAATTTACAACTTCAATGTGCATGCACACATAATGGCAGGAAAAAAGAGGTGAAAACTAAAGGTACTAGAGAATGACCAAATAGTGACACTAAAAGAAATGTTACAAATAGTGACACTAAAAGAGAAATGTTACACTGTTGTGCATCATGAAAGACTGTATCTACTACTTTCTGTATTATTACAGAAGCTATGAGAAATCTAAATGTCTTAAGCTAAACTCTAAGTTTTAACCACTCTGGCAACATTTAGATTGCTTCCCACCTCAGTAACTCATAGTTTGCCTGTTATTTAAATGTTATCCCTCGGAGCCACGGAAGAAGAGGATGAGGGTTTTACAGGATCTAAGGGCATTTAGAATAAAGAAGGGTCTGGCTGAATTTGCTGCCAGAACTGTCACGTGTAATTCCCTTTCCCAGCACTTCTCTGAAAGGTAGTAGATGGCCTGAGCTTTTCATTACAGTACTTAAACTGGATCTATCTGGCCTGGGAATTTTAAATTCAAATGGCTCCACTTTTTTAGAGGGTGTCATCTTGCGATCTCTGTGGGCAGGGAAGTGGCTGATGTTGCTTCAGTCTGCTTGGTATAAATGAATGATATTTTTAGGGAGAGAGGGAAATGCTTTGACACACATTGTTGAAGAATTAATGAGATTAAGTTTATCTTCACACCTACGACTGCCCTTCAGGTTTTCACTTTTTAGATGCTCAGCTCCCCCCTGGACCTCTACTGCCTCCCAGTGGCTGTCTTTCAGCAAGACAAAGGTGGGGAGGTTTTGTCCCTGTGGTGTATGTTCTCAGCACCATGCAATGTGCATCATTACCGAAATGGTGCTAGGGAAGGGACAGGAAATCAGCTATGAGTTTCTTTCACTTGAGATACTGGAGGGTTTTTTTTTCTCCTCTGGTGGGAACCCTCTCTAGCTGCATGTATCCTTTACTTGTTATATTGCCAAAAAGAGGCAGCATTGTGCCTAGATATACACCCCCAAGCTTTCCTAAAGCATGAGGTCCTTGGAGATGACTTGTGCTTCTTGTCCTAGACTAGAAAACACCATCCTTGGAATAGCAGTTCTGCGCAAAGTCACTTAGACCCTCTTTCTGGACAGCAGGCTTTAATAAGAGCCTGTTTACCTCTCCATTCACATTTGTTTCTGGCTGCCCTGTGAAGAAATGAGCCCTATCTAGCCAGGATTTAGTGGTTTTATTATTTCCCTCCTTTGATCATATTTGAGACATAAAACTTGGCAGGGTGTAGGGAGAAGCGGCATGGAACTTTGTGCATGACACAGGACAAGAAGTACTATCTCTCCCTAGGAAGATCGAGGCATATCTGTCCATAGGCACAGGCGAAGCGTTGAGGAAGGACAGCACTTTCTTAGGACATACACATGAAAATATTGTTTCCAGGCTTGCCTGTAATTTCTGTTAGGCTGATCAAATTTGCAGTCTCTCCAACTGGGACTCAATATCCAGTGGTAAGGAGGGGGTCCTTCTTTGAAGAATTGACATCAGATGCAGAGAACTTTTCACTTTATGGCCCTGGGCAGCAAACACCAACTTAAATTGACAGGACCCCAGGACTGCTAATTAGAAACTGGCAAAACCAGGACATCTGGACACCTTATCAGAGGTTTATCAAGATTACTGGTATGATCCATACAAACCTTTAATAGGAATCAGCTGTCAAACAAGTGAAGTAATTTAGGCAAAGATTGTGATATTTTTTTTTTGTTACAACTATAGTATGTTACAAGCTGAGTTCTTAGAGGCTGTAATAACTGCACAGTTTCATAGCCACTAGTTTTTTGCTCTTTGTTTCACAGAATCACAGAATCACAGAAC
>NW_010170824.1:44318-53085 GCF_000695765.1 Mesitornis unicolor | reverse complement strand
CCCTTCCAACTCCTGATATTCTGTGATTCTTACATGTGGCTCAACCTAGTCTATATGACCTGCAGAGTTCGTTCAAACTTAATATGATGGGAGTACTGAAAAGAAACAGAAAAATCTTATTAAAGTGATTTTTTTGAGACTGAATCTGACTGGCAGACCACAGTGTAAAACACTGACTGGTGTATTTAGATGGTTTTGTTTGATAAACATATAACTGATTACAATTAACAAGTTAATCTGTCAAAATGTAGATTGCCTGGAAGAAATAGGTAAAATGATGAAAAACAGCTGGCTCAAACCTTAAATCAGAGACAGGAAAGAAATGAAAAATTTGAGAGACAACATGAAAAACATCAAACTTCTGGTGGAAGACTGACCTCTGCCTTGACTGACAGCATCTGACCACTGGTTTTTAAGATGGTGTGAAGCAACAGTGCCCTGCTCATCTCTCTACCCCGGGACACACATTACATCTTGTTTTTATTATCTTTGATTAACCAGGATTTTTATAGTTGAGGACCTTGCTAGTGAGACACAAATATAGACCACTGTAATGGATCATTTTGCTGAGGGCTGAATATGATGGCATCTCAGAAGCAGTAGCTGTGGCAGCATGCAGAAGTGGAATATGGAACATGACTATTTGAGAGAACAACACGAACTGTCATTTGTCATCCTTGGGTTTCTTTTTTTTTAATATGTTTAAAATTAATCTTATTCTAAGGGCTCTTCTTTCCTGCCTACCTACAACATATAATTTATCAGGAATTCTGCAGTGAAAAGGTCAAGAATAACAGTTGCATTCAGGGGGATGGATTAGAAATGAGACCCAGGATCTAAGTGCTTGTTACAGAAAACAACACACCAACAGCAAACCAGCCCATGTTATTCTTTGTTTCTGGTGACACGCACTGCTGTCAGAAGCTCTTCCTCCACTGTCACAAAACCCCATCCAATTTTTGTAAACTTCCTGTAAAATGGTTGCTATATCAGAAGATTCATATGAAGTGCATCAGTATGGAAAGATTATAAAGAGATTTTCAACTCATTTAATTTAAAATTATTTATTGTGTAATATTTTTGGCAGATTTAGCAGATAAGTCTTAGTGAAGAAAGAATAGAAATAGGTTAGGGGATCAATTAAGGTTCTAAAGAATGAAGTAACAGTCTTCACCTTGTTTGTTTCTTTGTTCCATCATCTTAGAGAATATCTAGGTCTTTACAGCAGCAAACCTTAAAATCTTGCTTACTTTTAACTTTCTCTAAGAAAGCCTTGTTGAATCCAGTGAGACTCCCTGGTAGCATGTGAAGTTAGGCATGTGCATACACCATTGCAAAGTCATGTGACATTTTTAAATCGGTGACTAGAATACAGAGGCCCTGGTTCTTGATAGTGATCCACTGTGCTGTACACCATTGAGAGGAGAAGTTACTTTATCTATGAATTTCTAATAAGTTCAAGAATAGAAATCCTGAGGTGCTCAAACCCAACCCACTGTGAATTTTGGGGCTTGCAAAATCGTGCAAAACATTCTGTAAGCAACTCACCCTACTGGCCCTCACCCCACACACCCCAACGGTGTGAAACATTTGGAAAAGAGTGTGTGCTGTTTAGTATGCTCCTAGTCCTTAAGAGGGATGTGATTATTCTGAATTGATGCATTTAAGTATCTGCAGAGTTAAAAAATATAATGCAAACATCTTGTTTTGTGCTTGTCAAGCACAATGAGGATTTGTAAAAAAAAAACCCAAACCAAGAGAACAATAAACAAAACACAACACAAAAAACCCAACCCAAACCTGAGTACTAAAAATTCTACTAACTGTATTCTCTGCTTTGAGTGACTCGGCTTTTCAGTGTTTCACAGTATAAGCCATTGCTTTTAGAATGTTTTATTACTTATCAAGGTATTTTGAAAGAGGTTTGTTGGTTTTTTTTCATTGTCTCTAGCAACAGTTTTATTGAATACTCATGTTTACTTACTGAAGTGCATTTCACTTGGAATGGAAATGCAAAACATTAGTGCAGGCTTTGTGAAATTTACCACTTCTGGGATATGTGAAAAGTACTTGAGATAAGGACATCGTTTCAATAGTAGTGGGGGGTGGAGGGAAACCCATAACCTCTTCAAACAAATATAGACTGCTTATTTGTCAGTGTTGTCTATATTTAACAGGCTCACTGATTCTGTATGCTTTTTTTCAGAGTTTAATTATTCTGATTTCTTCAAAGATAATCTCTTTATCCTAGCTGTACTAAAATATCTTTTTTTTTCTCTGTTGCTTTTGTTTGTCAATAAGAAGAATGAAAAACTAATATATGAAGAGAGCTAAGCTATGAAGGGCTGTGCAAAACTAGAACTGGTGCAAAATTCTAGGGTTTTACCTCATCAAGGCATTATTTGGCTAAGTCACTTGGTGTTTGGTACCATTAGTGGACAGTTTGGTATGATCACACTCTGAATTTTCAATATTTTCATTGTGTAAATTAGAAAGGTCCCAAATGTCCACGTTTTGTTTTAATAGTAAATGGAAATGGCATTTATAATCTACACAGCATTAAAACTGCTTACAGATTACTTAGATCAGTGGCTTATAACCTTCTTGATTTGTGGATCCCTAAGCACCTTCCAGTGGAAGCATGTATCTCTTTGCAGCAAAGGTTAACTTACTTCAGTAGGCTTCCTTTTCATAGCAAGGTTGTGTGAACCCGAAGAGTCTGCAGACCACATGTTGAAAATTATTGATCTACATTATTTATACATGATTTGTTCACTGCTGAAGTGTTCCTGCTTTTGAGATGACTCAGTAACAGCATGCAATAGTTTTCAGGAAGGAACTGGAAAAAGAAAATGTAGCACTTAAAAGGGGAGTTTTAGATCAATAAAACATTTCCACAATTCAGGAATTAGACCACCTTCTTGTCAGTGAAGATACAGTCTCCAAAAACTATGAATGGATATCCATTTTACATGTGGTATGCTATAATAGTATGTCATGACATCGCTGCAGTTGGACACATTGGTTCAGTGCTTGTTTAGAAGGATGTGGGATTCAGTTTCCTTGGTGGCTGCCAATCACAAGATTCCTTGTGCACTAAACTATTTTAAAGATATTTAGATTACATCTTCCTGTTGACTGAAAAGGTCATCCCAGACATGGATCACACATACTTCTACCTTGGGCCTTCATTGAATTCTAACACAATAAATTATGGGCATGATCTTGAAATAAACAAAGCAGCTTCCTGCCCTTAAATTGAAGGTGCATGGTTCTGTGGATAAGATCCATTCCTTCATTGTGCTCAACACCAAATGAGTTGAAATTCAGCAACAGCATAATGCAGTTGTTGGTTCTATAGGGCAGCTTGTAAAATATTTCTCGATGTCTCAGGATTTCTACTGGGCAACTAGACTTATGTTTTAGAAGATACTAGTTGTGGTAGGAGTGGTAATATTTAAAGTATGAGATGCTCCTCATAATGGTGAGGATTTAGAACTGAAGGTGCACTGGGTAAACGCAGGTAGAGAGCACGATGCAACTGTGTGCTCCTGGAGAGAGGCACTTGTGCCTCCCAGAGTGAGTTGACTTCATTGGTGAGCAGTTATACAGCAAGCAGGCAATGAGGGGTCTTTGATGATTTCATCATTATTTCAGAAATCAAATAAAGAAAATAATTTCAAATGTTTCAATATGAATAGCAAATACTAGGATGAAAAAGGAACAATTTTCTTCCTCATGCAAGCAAGCAGCTAATTCTCCTGGTGTGTTTCTAAGATTACATTTAGTAGTGTCAGAGATGGTGAGTTTCATGCAGCAGTGAAACTGTTTTTCTCTAGAGTACATTATTCAGAGTTTATTGGTGCTTGAGCTATTCTTATGCTCTGTGCTTTCTGGTCTTCCTAGTGTGCCATGTTGTGACATGAAATTCTTTTAAATATTAAGAAAACACTTTTTTGTTTGTTTGTTTTGGTTTGTTCTTTGATCACTTCCCATCAGCTGATTTTTACTGGTTTCAGAAGATGATAAAAATGGCAAGTTTTGAGGCTTAATGGCTCTTTATGGAGGAGGTAGGAATAAGTAAAATACTTATTTCTTACATATTTTAAAGTATTATTTATACTAACAAAAGTTAATATATACAATGAAGTAATTTGTCCCAGAAAAAACAATTGATTTTTTAGTAGCTGTCACATACTTCTGGGAAATTGCTTTTTAAGATGTTGAGCTTCTAGGTTTTGTTCATATATCGTGTAAGATTTTCTGTGGGTCTTGTTGCATAAGCTGCCTGTCTGTAGGCCACACTCTTCAACAGAAGTGTCTATATAAGCAGTCATTCTGAAGTGCTGATTCTGTTATTTGATTTGGGATTAAACAGTCTGTTGCAAGCCATCTGCTTCCCTATGCATGTGTCCTTGAGAGGTTAGCTTTCCACAGATATTGCCCCATAACTTTAGCCAGTGTTTGAAAGATCAGAATTAGCTGCGACATATGCCACTGAAATTATCTGTCTTATCCTAGAGGACTAGGTGGTTTTTGACACCAGTGCCCATATTGGAGAAAAGTTTACTCTCTCTTTTTGCTGCTGATTGAGAACCCTGCTGCTTTTGGCCAAATGCCACGAGGCTCAGGGGCACATCCTTTGAGGGCGTTTGAACAGTTGATGCTCAGCGAGTGCATGAAAAGCTCCATCAGCTTTTTAAGCCACAGCTCTCCTCAGAACCAATTCCTCCAACTGATGTTGTATGACTTGGGACAAAATCTAACTATTGTTATTGCCCAAGTAGCTTATCACTGTGACAATTAAGGTTGGAAGATTTTTGGTGCAGGTCCAACGTTCAGACATTCTTTGGAGACTTAAAGAAATCTTACATGATTGAACCTTATGTGATGTTCTTTGTGTTTATTGTTGGTTGGGTGTTTTTAAATTTTGTTTGGTGTTTTGGGGGTTTTTTGTTTTGTTTTGTTTTGTTTTCTGGGTACCTGTTCATGCATCAGCATGGATGTATGTGTGATGCACAATGCATGTATTGCTACTAAAGGACAAGCACTGTGATAGTGATCTAGCCCTGTTGGTTTCATTTAGGTGTTGAAAGGAGCTCAGGCTGGAGAGTGGGTGCTTGAAGGCACTGTGGAAGCCAGTGTTTGATAAGCTGTCTCTCCGTACTGTGATTTCACAGGTGTAATTAGTAAGGCTGCTTAAGCTTGGGATCCTCAGGATGTAATTATGCCACAAGCCATACAGTGCCTCGCAGGTTTATACCAGCCCTCTAAAAGCTATCTAGAGAAACCACTCAGACACCATTTCTGGATCATAAGTCCCCTTCATTTCATCTAAGAGCTGGGAACAAATTCAGGTTTTCTTCTGCTTTGGTATTCCATACAGATAATAATTTCAGGGCTGATTTCATACCATAGTCTGTAAATACCAAAAACTACACTCTGCGCTACAAACCGATTATCCATTAAACATGTCAGAGTTCAATGACATTTTTGAGCTTACTGGATATACAAAATTATACAGCATTATTTATTTTCACTGTTTTTCTAATCTTGAATACATTTGTTTCAAGTTTTGCTTAAGATTTTGCTTAATTCCGGACTGCTCTGGAAGATATGGGATCACAAGAAGATACTGTTGAACTGGTAAATCCTACTGAACGTTATGTCATTTTTTTGTAGGGAATTTTTTGTTCTTTAAAGACTGCTTTTGAAATATTTTTCCTTTTACTAAACAATCTGACTGCAGAAATACTATACTTCTATACTTCTGGGTGGAAATTTGCTAGCTCAGGCATTGCACACAGCAAATCTGCGTTTGTACACACAAACCAGATGACTGGTCAAGTTAACGTTTGCAAATTGCCCTGTTTATTCACACAAGTGCAGTTTTTATGTGTGCAAAACTGATGTGCTTGCAACTTTTGTGGGTTGTATTAAGGGATGCTTGCTATAAATGTATCCCCTAAAATTTAGTTTTTGATTAAAAATACTTACTAGGCAATCCTCCTGATAGAGTTTTTCAATTTACATTTCCAGGTGAAAAGGAGGCTTTAAAACCTTTAAAAGCAGCCATGGAAACAGAGGCTGCACAGAGCTAGGCGGTGACATAGGGCATCGCATCTAAGAGGTACATTTAAGGGGGAGGTTGTCAAGAGCAGAAAATGATGCGCACACTCTCTTTCTTGCTGTGGAAATAGTACTGGACTGCTGATGAAATATTAGTATACATGAAGAATGAGGAATTCTCATGAAAAAAAAAGAAAAATCTTCTACCTCTTTTGCCTCCCCTTTCCTCCTCTCAGAAAAGGGTTTTAGGAAGAATTGACGGACGCCTTCTGTAAGCAATAATTTAATTGCCAAATAATCCATGAAAGAGTATTTGTAGTGTTATTTAAAATGATGCTTCTCATGGATTTCAGTAATGTGCAACACATCACACAAAAATAGTAGTTTACATTTTGAAAGATGTAGTCATGGGCCTTAATTCCTGCATATAGAATACCTGGGTATGCATATGTCTGTCTACAGATATTTGGATACAGTTCAGTCAAATGAACTGAATATTTTGAATTGTTGACTTTCACAGGACGTTCACTTTTGTTTATGTATAGTAAGGCTCTATTTAAAAATAATCTGGAGTTTCTGTAAAAATCTGGATTTGTTATTTACATATATTGCTAATCCTTTACTGTGTACTATATTAAGTGCATCATGAGGAACAGAGATGGGTCACTTTTCCTTTTTTTCTGGAGATGCACAAGCTTCCCACTTGTGTAGAAGCCCAGTGCAAATACTGCTCTTGAGCTTCACGTAGCTGGCTTTCTTGTTTTACATTACAAGAAAGCTTTCTGTTAGTGGTCCAACTTTTCCCTCTGACTCGTGAATGCAGTGCAATGCTATTTTCCTCATAAATAACTACACTGGTGTTAAAATGTAGTAAATTGCAGTTATTTAGTTAATAAATATCCCTGACAGTACTTCACATGAGCCAACTAAATTGTATAGTATATATTCTTACAGAAATAGTGTAATTCAATTTTGGGAAGGAGATTTTTCAGTTTTTCCTAAAAAAATCCAGATTTAATCAGCGGTTGGGAGCAAAAAAGACTGATTCAGAACAAGTCCTTTGCTGCTATACAGTATCGTGGAAATTTTGAATGTAGATAAAAACAGCCTCCTGTTTTCTGCCTGTAGGAGCACGAGTGAACATTATGTAATGGTGACAGCTTTATTCTTCTCTTTTTGAAGGCACGTTCCAGCTGAATGCCAAAATTTATATATTCTACATTCTTGAGGGAAGAATGTAGAACATATAAATGCATCCTCTTAAGGAAAACAACTTGGCAATACAAAGTAACAGGAGAAGACTTGGTACAGACAGGAGCTCTTGTGGCTTATCTTGCGATGTTGCTGATGGGGAACATCAAAAGCCTTTTTCCCCCCAATATATTAGTACATTGAAGGCTTAGAGAAGCCTGATTAATCTAGAGGAAAGGATTTTTTTTTCCAAGCACTTCTAAGTGCTAACCAGCACTTCTAAGAAGAAACTTACAATGCTGAAAAAAGTCCTCTGAAGAAATTATTTTGTTACTGTGGTGCTCCAACAGAAAAATTCTTCTCCTCATCTTGTCTATCCTCCTCATTTTTTCTCGTTATCCTGGATTTAGTGGGAAAAACTGTTTCACTTCAGAGCTCGTTCTCATTTAGTTGAACTTGATTTCTAAGTTTTCAGCCCATTCAGGCTGGAATTTTCTTTGATATCTACTTTTTTTGTCTTGGTAGCTTTTCTTAGGTTCTTTTTTTTTTTTTAATTTGTAGAAGTGAGAAAAATGAAAAGAAGATGGTGTTCAGCTAAATGCTAGAAAGACATAGATTCTATAAGTGAAATTTATATCTGTATAGCAAGTTCACATGAAGTTTGTTCTGTGTTTATGTCTGACTTGGTGGACCAAAATGGGAGAGAAAGTTTTTACTAGGCCTTTGTGTGTGGGTTAATATCCTCCTTAAAGAAAATGCAGGCTTCTGGGGAATGATGTTGTCCTACAAAATTTATGTGTTTATTAACTAATCTTAAAATAATGATGTACCGATACCAAATCTTTAAGTAAGAGGACTTATCTAAGTTCAGGCTCATTCTTCCTTGAGATTCTTTGGAAGACTGGATATAACAAGAATTAAAATAATTAAGTCTTTTGTTCTTTTTAGTATTCATTTTTTTTAATTCTATCTTGTTCCAGTACAGTTTATACATAGCACTGATAAAAATATTCCTAGACAAGTTTGCTGCTAGCATCCATTTACAATAATGTAAAGCACTTGCTTCCTCTCCATTTTCGGGAGATATTTTCATCAATAACCCTTTCAAGTTTAGTCTTAATGTCTTCTGTGTGTTTTCATCTCTGCATTTGATTTATTGAGTAAATGAAAGGAAATGTGACTCACCATGGTCTCCTTTTGCACCTTGCCTGTTTCAGTCAGCAGGGAGAGTAGAAATGGTGTTTCTAAATTCCTCTCTTTGTTCTTAAAGAGGTCATTGCATTATCCCACTCATTAAATGATCCCAAAGAATATTAAGTGGCTACCTTCAAAATTAAGTACATTAGAATATATCAAACAAATTCTTCTATGGCACAAAGTAGCACCAAAAAGGTTTTCTCTGAAAAGATCCTCTACCGTGAATTTAACTTGCAATTAATTCCAAGGAAAAGTAAGAAAAGTCAATTCCAAGAAAGCAGTAAAAAAAGAGAAGCCTGAGACTTTTGAA
>NW_010170824.1:0-44287 GCF_000695765.1 Mesitornis unicolor | reverse complement strand
AAAGAGTGTAAGCGATTGCTGCTGCTGTTTGTACAGTTTTGGTAACCAGTCAGAAACTTTCTCCTTACTTCTGTTATATGCGCCCTTCTAGTAATGCTTATAGCTTAGAACTATTTCTCCAACTCTTGCTCATCTTCTGGAAAGATGGCTACATCAGACGAACATTTGTCATAACCCTTTTTTTTTGTTGTTTTGTTGTGTTTTACTTTCATCAGTCTTCCTGGCCCCATGCCTCTTGGCATATAGCACAAGCACTACTGGATGACTCAGTGTTTTAACTGTCAGTCACTGTGAACTGCTCTATGAAACAGGCTCACCAGCTCATAAACTGAAAGCAATCCTATTTACTGCCGTTTCTAGATTCATGGATTGCTTGCAGCTTGTTACCGTTCTAGCAACGCTTAAGGCCAGACACCTACAGTACTATAGGTTTTTCTTGATGTTTTTTTGGGTAGGGTTAGTCTTGAGTGCTTGTAGTGTTTCATCCAATATAATGGGATTAGACCTGAGGGTGACTATATCAGGGCTCCTGACAGGTTTCTGCAATATATTGTGCATGGACAGATTCAATATATTTTTTGACTTCTGGATAAGTAGATTTACAAGCATTATTGTTGTTCCTGCTGTGGCAAATTCTGAAGGTAACCCCCCTTGTTTGCTATGAAAATAAAATAATTATTATGATTTGTTAATTTTGTTCTTTAAGTTGCCTCCTTTACTTATAGGTCGCTGTCTCTGTCAGCATTTTTATTCTGTTAGTGCTTTGCAGTTTGCTGAAGGTAGATGTATATTCTGAAAATAAACTTGAATCTATTAAAGTGGCTAACATACAGTGATGTCTCTGTTTTGTAAATTGAGTTCAGGCATAGGCTATCTATCTGTTTGGCAGCAGTGGAGGTGCCTTTTTGCTTGAATTTTACTGTTCAAGCTTTTAGAGTTGCTTTCGAAGGTGGAAGAGGGGTCAGGGTAGCATCAGATTCACACATTACTGTCTTTACTGAATTTATATGAATGACCTCCTTTGAAGATTGAAGAATGAGGCACGAGTATGCACAAAGCCTCTCAGACTTTAAGGAGTGTGATCTTTTGTCTTTTGTGCACGGTCGTCTAGTTGGCTATTGATATGTTTTGCTATTTGAAGATGATGAATTTAGGTACGTTTGATTAAAGAAAACTTAAAATTAAATCACCTCCACTTAGTGTCAATGCACTGCTGCTGAAGACTCCCTAGTGCTGCTAAAATTACTGTGAGGTTAACTTGTTAGTTTTTATTGTATTTTGACCATGTCACCTAGGTCTGGAACTGGGCCAACCTACACTGATTACTACCTCTTTCTAATCTGTCTAGATTGCATCCCTCAGCAGGGAATGTGCATGCTCATTCAGAAAAGCTTATCCAATAGGCACCAGCATATTTAATACATATTTTCTGCTTTTCTCTAAGAATTGTAATACATAAAGGACAATCAGCTTACTCATGAAATTGCAGGCACTGAGGGCGACTTAATGCAAAGGCAAGTGTATCCCATTATCTCTTTCTCATTCTGCATATCACAGCTAAAGCTATGAGAAACTAAAAGCTGCACTTACGGCCTAATCCAAACACTAACATCAGTGGTGGATCTTTCGATCCTTAGTTAGTACGTTCAGAGCAATGAAAACCAGAGTTCTCCATTTTCTCCTTACTGGAAATCAACGGTGGATGTGCGAGTAGGAAACAAAGTTAGGGCACAAAGAGCAAGTGTATTTTTTATTTACCTACTTATCCTATTGCCTTTATTTCTAATGAATACTCTTCCCTTTCCTCCCAACACAACTGAAGCAAAACACTGAACATACAGCCTTTTCTGCAGTTGAGGCCGCAGTAACATTCTTCCAGATGAGTAACTGGCATATAAGAGTGATTTTATTTATTTATTGCAAATACCAACTAACTCCGTTTTTTTTGAAGGATGGCTTGCAGAGCATTTCACCATACTACTAATATCCTCTACAAGTGCTTGGTGATTTCTTTCAATTCTCTTTTTAACCTACCCAAATCTGAATAAACAATTCACATCTAAAACCATTACTAAAAGGTGTAGACTCTACATAAACCCCACTTTCTCATCCTGCACCATGACAATTTATAATAATGGAACACTTGTGAAATTTTATTTTTCTACAAAATGCAATATGTTACTCCCCATGCAAGTCAAATTTTAAGAAGTGGAGGTGATTATAGAATTATCTCTCTCAAATAGAAATCTGGATGGAAATGGAGAGCTCCTGTTGAGACAAATATGAAATGAACCAAAAGTTTCCATTTAGCTGGGTGGGAAAGACTGTGAATGTGTAAATACTGTTAACAGTAACAAGAGTGGTGTCATTTCAAAGCTATGCAAATAGCTGCCTTTGTGCTTTCTGCCTGATACTGTTGTAACTGAAAACATATATAGGTATGTATTTTGCGCTGATCTTGGCAGTGGGGAGAAGTATGAAAGAGCTAAGCTTAAGGAGACTTGACAAAAGACGTTTTTCTGGGGGGTGTTTTATGTTTTTTCATTCCTCCTTTTCTGGCTCCTACTGTCCTTGGTTGGTTTCTCCATTCAGCTTGGGAGCTCTCAGATCTCTTGGATGGAATTACCTTCTCGGCTGTAGCGCCCTACCAGCCAGCAGCTGCCTGGCCTGAATCAGTTTTGCTTACATCATGGGGGAAGGAATCTTTGCATCAGGTCTGTGAATTTGTGAGTCTAAATATTTTTGTCTTCCAATGAAACATAGATAATTCTGACCTTGTTTTTATTTATTTAAAACAAATGCAAAATGAAAACAGAATAAATAGCAGATACCAGGAAATAAGGGGCATTTCTTTCATTACTTTGTAAATTTCAGGGTTCTTAAGAAATACTTGTTCAATCTTTTTGCCTATAAGCAAACATGAACATTGTGAGGTAGCTCTGGTGCACAGCTGGCAGCTTGCAAAACTTATACAATATGGGCAGTAAGATAAGGTGCAGGCTCATTAACTTAAGAAACTAATATTAGATGTCTGGAATTTAAGTAGAAAAGCACAGCAATCACTTTATTTGAACATATGAATTATACACAAACATATGCATTTATGATACACAATTTCTTTATGTATATCTATATGCATGTGTAAATGTGAAACTGTATTAAGCCCTGCATTTTTATAAACTCTTGCTATGCCTGTATTGAAAAAACTGTATTTGATGTTTTCCCTACTTGCATGGTTTTTTGCTTTAACATTAAAATTAATTCTTTTTGTCTTGAGGGATAAAGATATGGCTTTTTTCCTTGGTGTGGTTCCAATAGAAGATAACTTGATGCTTATAACAGCTTGTCAGTCTGAGAACTGTTAAAATAAGGCCGAAAGAAAGAAAAGCTCCATTTACTGTGGAAACCCCTAGTGGGATGAAAACTATAGTTCGTTTCTTTGGATAACAAAAGACACTTCCATGTCTTCCTCACTAGCAACTTTTTTTTTTTTTGTGACACAAAAGGCAGAATGAAGGGGCAAGCAATACCCTTAATTATAACCTCCTTTTCCTGAGAATTTTATCCCACTTCGCTTGCTCTGGCTTAGCGGGACATCCTGCTCTATTTTACTTGAGTAATAAGAAATATGATTAGAGAGCATGAGTAAAGGGTTAATTTTTCCCCTTTGGATGCTGTGCGCTGTGCTTGAGGAAGGACAGCAATATGCAATGCAACTTCGACCTTCTCATTGTTCCGTAATGTCATTGGCTGGTTACTCCTGTGCACTTTCACAGCCTCAGCAACTTGTGCTGTGGCAAGGAGGGGTCATCAGTGACCAGCCAAAACATGGAATATCTTGAAGGATAAAAAAATAAATAAATAAATAATTATCGGTTATTCTAGGCCTCAAAATTGCTATATTGTTCTTGAAAAAAGACAAGAAAAAGATGTGGCATTAAACTTTTCACAAGTTTGTGTTGGGAGGAGAAGCAAAGTTAACACAGAGTGTACTGTTTTAAGGATAAATCTTGCTTTACAAAAATATAAAAATATAAGTACTTTATATATGTATATATATATATGCACACATGTGTGTGTATATTGGTATAATTGTTGAAGATGGGTATTTTGTGACCAGCTTTAATGTTATAAAATGAAGTTAACACCTTAAGCCTGCTGAAATGATTGTCATATTTCCTGGAAAAGAAAAATTGGTCTGATTTGTCTCTTTTAACAATCTTTATATCATTAAGTTCTTCAACATTCTTGCTGCTGCTGCTCCTTTTTTGTTCTCTTTTAATGTTGGTGTCATTGTCATGAAGGGGTAGGATAAAACACACTAAGATCAAGGTTAGAGGGTGGAGAATTTTGTTCTGACACCTCTGTTCTGAGGACTGAGCAGTGATCAGGAAGAGTTTTTCTTAATCTTTTAAAAAAGGGCATTATGCGCCAGCGGATGGGTGAGTGGGAAGCCCAAAATGTGGCAGTAGAAACAGAAGAAACCCTACAACTTCACTTTAATAACCTGAGTTTGTGCAGGAATAGGTTTGTCATCAGATATATATGCACAAGTTATGCATTATTTCTAATGGTAGAACCTACGAACACACAATTGCTGTAAATTAATTTTTGTGAAGAGGGAGGTAGAGGAAAATGGTTGGTGGTTAAGGAAAACCTTAAAGAAAGAAGGTAGGTTTCTTCTGATCTGATACCGAAGGACTACTTTCTACTTCTGAAATGTGAGTTTGAGAGTCATCTTCCTGCTTTAGGTATAGTATATCCCACAATGCCACTCAGAGGGATGCTATCCTGAGTTGCATATCAGTGACTGAACAGGAATCTCTAGCCGTGAAGATAAGAGATAAAAAACCCAAATTCGGCAGTTACTGCATGCAACAAATGTAAATGACATGCACCACAAAGAAGAAAGCTGTCATAGCACCTAGTGTACCAGAATGGATAAGTAGCCTGTTCTTCAGTGAAGTAACAGTACATGTTATTATTCCTGGAATAATAGCATATTTTTCCTTTACAGAGTTTACTTATGTGGTTGATCACAATACAAGGCTCATCGTTAACACACCAGTATAATATCAACCATAGGAAAAAAAAAGGAGTGATTGGAAAAGAACTTTCAGATGGGGCAGATTAAGGAGAGCAGTAATCCAGGTTGCATTGCTTGCCTTGTCACACTTTTCTACTCTCAAAACCAAATTATCTTGTGTTGGTATCACAAGATTTACCGATGTATTTTGGGTACATGTACTTGCTTATACCTGTCTGATACACATCAGCAGTTTATCTGTCATCTTTATGGATTTCATAAGATCTTCATTCTTTTGGAATGTTTCTGGTATGGTTTTGCCTGTATGGCGTTAAAAATGATTACATCTTCTAAGGAAGATAATAGCTAGAAAGCAACAAAGTTTTATGTGCCTTATCTTTTGAAGAGTCTGTATTTCTAGTATTGTTCTCAGAAAATGTTCCCTATCCATGTCTTAAGAGGATATACTGGCACCAAGATAGTTATTGCATCCTATACAGAGTCTGAATATAAGAACATTTGAACTGATTTTGAAGCAATGAGATGAAAAAAAATTACAAAAATCACCTAATCCCATCCCTTTGTCAATGTAAATTTCTGCGGTTTGCTTGATTCGAATTTAAATGTATGAAAAGAAAACTCTTCAGTCATTCTCTGAAAAATGTACCCACAAATTATTCTTTTTGGGAAACAACATATTGATGACATGTAGTTTCATATGAATCCTCCTTATAGCAAGTTACTAATGACATATTGAGTTACATGTACTGTTTCTTTGGTTTATTTGAAGCACTTAGTAGAATACATGCAAAATTTTATTTAGTTAGGGCTACACCCAAATATCCTCCCAGAAATCAGTGATTTCACAAGCATCATCTGAAAAGTGCTTTACTGCTGACTCCGAGACTCAGAACAGCAGCAGCTTTGGAGAGAGACTCAGAGCATGGGTATTCTTGCCGTTAATTCCTACTGTCTTTGTGTTTTATTCTATTTTCATAAGAGCAAAGGTATTTCCTATCAACTCAAAGGTGTTGTAGAATTATGGTTAATGCTGTTTATTTTCTTGCTAATAGTAATTAAAAATAAACTTATTTCTCTCAGCCTGGCAGTGTGCTTGATACTTCACTTATGAGAAAGATTGAAGACGTGATTTAGTCTGTATGAAGACTGTAAGCTAATACACTTTGTGCATGCAGTCAAAATTCAGTTCAGAATAAAAGGTGTGTATTTTTAGAAGAAAAAGTAGCAGCAAATTTAATAAGCTAACCAAAGCCATGGTAAGAGGCAGCACTTTCGTATTTGATTGTGAAATTAGGCAACATGACATTCAAGACTACTGACAGAAATTTGACCATATACAAAATTTTCTGGTGAAGAAACTTATCTGAAAAGGTCTGTCATGCAGCCAGTTCAGTTGGTTAGTGGTAGTCCCCAAAATGAAAGCTAGGACCATCAGTAGCTACTGTATGGTGGCCTGTATCACATAGAGTTACAATATTCCACAATGTCATCCAGAAAATCTATGCCACATTCTTAAAAACTTTTGGAAGTTGTAGAAGATAGTCATTGATGTACTCTGTTAAATGCAGTCTAGAGGGCAGCTTTCTCTCACAGGATAATCTGCCTTGCACACAATTTATCTCAGGCACCCTAACTCACCGAGTTAAAAATGAGTCTGAAATTATCATGCATTTGTACTTGGTGTTACCAAATGTCTGTATAGTGTCCACATTTGTTTTGTTTGAGAGGGTTTGAATTGTGTGTCCTCACAAAAATAAAAAAAATTACCTTGGATTTTATGAACTTGTTACCCATTTGATTTGTGGTGGTGTACTTTTGAATGTAAAGATTAATTAGTGACGAATTATACAAGTTCTTCTAATACCTGTGGATGCTGGACTTTGAAATATAACCTTCAAAGATCTTGCAGTTATTTTGGTTATTAATGTCAGTCAGTTGTTGTTAAGATACACCAATGAAGTACACTTGTATGCTGAAATTTTAAAACAAACTAATCCCTGAACAAGTTATTTGTTTATCTGAAGTGCATCTACAGATGTGATTGTGCAAGAAAACACCTGAAATTTGGGCTTATGGAAAGTAAAAGAATTTTTCATCTGCCTTGCTTAAGTTTGACACTTCTATATTGTTTACCAATTAGCAGTAATAGGTTTTTATCTGAAAATTTGGAAGACAGTTAAGATAGAATGGGAAAAAGGGAGGGAAAATTGAGTTTTGAATAATGTTCTATATTTGGAAAACGTAGTGAAAATTTTGCATTCTAAGCAAAGTCTGTTAATCCCTGTAACACAAAGGCTTAAATTTTCATCCGTTCCATGGTGGCTATTAGTTGCTGGAGAAGTACATACCAGAAACCATTGCAAGTTCCCTAAAGTTGCTATGAGCAGCCTCCAAGCATGCACAGAATATAGATGTTATGGTATGTGTTCCAGGTCATAAACTACAGATTTTAATACAAAGTATCACTGTGCTTGGGGCATCGTATATTCCTATGTGAATTTCCTTTTTTGTCATCTGATCATCATTTCTGTTGGAATCCTGTGTGTCAGAATTGCAGACAGTGTTATTGCAATTGTGAATACAAATGCTTATAATGCAATTTTCTTTTTTTGTGCATTTTGATGGTGTGTGCTCTGTAACTATGTGTTCATTCTTCCCTGTTACTTCCCCTGCACAAACTGTGAAAAGTTTTTACCGCTAATTGCTAAAGTTCAGAATCACAATATTTTTATTCTTCACGAGGAAGAGGGGGAAAAACTGAAGGATTTTTCATGTCTCTCAGATCTGTTGGCCTATTCTCCAAATGACAGGTTCCTGACTGATCAACTATACCACCTGCTACTAAAGCTCAGTAATATTAGTCTGTGCAATGGTTTCATTCTCATCTCACACCTCAGAGATCTTGAGCTCAACCCCAGGCATCCCCTGTGTGTTTAAATCAGCTTAACAGCTCATACAGTGTGCTGATTTCCTTGTAGGCCTCTGTTTTCTCAAAAAGTGATCACCTTTTGCCAATGCCCTCAGGATTAAACAGGGCAGTCCAGTTTTCCTTTTCTGCATTGGCTGCACCTTTGTAGTCAATAAAAGACTAACTAGAAAAGAATCAGCTGATGAGAGAATCAATCTTCTGGAAGCCTCCCCACAGTTTTCTCATCATTTTTGTGCCGTCTGTCATCTCAGATTGTAAAATGGAAACCAAAACTCAGTATGTGGGAAGACTTTTAGTGCTCCTTGTTAACAAAAACAGTAAGACCAGGGGTTTTGATCTTGTGAGTGTATAGGTAAACAGTAAGCTGTAAGTGTGCACTCTTGAAGTAGCTTTTCCATGTTTCTAATGGAGGTCTGCAAGAAATTATCAAAGAAGTATCACAAAGGTCTCCTAACATACTGTAGTGTAGATATCCATTCTGAGTAGGTCAGGTTAAATCTGAAGTTCCTCTATATAACAATACAGGGGTATCTCACAGAACAGCTGTACCATTTACCGTGGTATAAAAGCCATATAAATAGAAGAGGACTGTAAAGTGGAGGTTTTTTTCCTTTAGCTACTTGCTAAGTGAAAACAGGGGTCTGTCTTGATAACTAGTATTACACAACAAATTTTAAGTTTTTTGAATAATAGCCTACTTCAAGTTGGTTTATAATGACAGATGGACCAACTTAAAAAAGAATCAAAGGTTCATCATAATCATCGTTCTTTACAGTTCTCCATTTTTCATTCAAATGTATCACAGTAATTTACAAATATTAATTCAGTGTTATAATCACCCACCCACGAAGCAGGTCAGCATCCTAGTTTTACAGAAGTTCAAAGCAGGGTACCAAAAGATTAAGAGCTGTGAGGAATTAAGGGGTCTGTTGGCATGCACCATAAGGCTCATTCTGAGGACTCTATTTTTCCCACATCATACTTTAAACTTCATTTAAAATCTGATTTCCTTCCCTGGACTCAAAATCCAGGGGGGAGTAACACAGATTCCAGAGCAGATGAGCCTCCCCGTTAAGAACATCTGAAAACTTTCATATTGACCTTCATCTATTTCAAAGCTATAAAAATATTAATGGGTTAGATCTCAACGATGTATTCTACAAATATACAGGCATCTCTTTGCTTGGGGCATGGTGTCGCTGAGCACCACTGTGGTGGCTGTTCCTATCAGTCATGGATTGCCTCATCCCTTGATAACTCCAGATCGCCACTGATCATAGAGTTGCTTTTATTTCTATTTCAGGACACTTTACTAGAAAATCTGTTCTAGAGGACAAGGTTGTATAGGTTTCATGGGCAAGCCAACAGTACAGTTGGGGCTGCTGTGAATGTTGGTCTCAGCTTTGAATCCAGCTGCCAGATGAATGCCAACTATCAAACCCCACGACACCTGGCAGAGATGTACACTGCAGGTTTTGATTATAAAGATCCTTTAAATCTTAAAGTATGCTGTCATTCAGCATTAGTAGAAATTTACTTTGCAGTCGTCTCAACTTGCCATCTGCCAGGTGCCTGCTCTCTTTTCTTACCCCACTGAATCAAAGTTTCTCAAAGGGTTGGTTCAGATTTAACTGCTGGTCAAAGAATCTTTCACTTCAATGCCCCGTCAGGTTCATGGTACTACAATCATGCTCTGGATTTCCGCCTAGATCAGCTCATTTTGAAGACAGTCTGTTTATCTGAGGTTCACATGATTTGTACATACAATGCTGGGAAATTTTGCTGGATTAGTCTCAAAATTTTATCTTCATGCTGGATCTACAACTTACCAGATCCATGCTTTGGGAGAAAATATAATCATACATGTTAAATATATGTCCTGCAAAGTTGTTCAGCTTGTATTAACTATTTCTAGACACAGTCAAGTATTCTGTTTTGATGAGGTACTTCAAAACATGTCAAAAGAGGTAATACAGTTTATCTCATTTTGTAACCTGGTAACTGGTGTACTACCCTAAACATGAAACCTTTCTTTATTGGTGTGCGGGTAGCATGTTCTTGGATCAAGGAGCAATATCAGAATTTGCAAAGGAGTGTAACAGAATAACTCGTAAACATTGTTACAAGAATTGTTTACATTAAGTAATACCTACTGATGTTTTCCTTATGGTTTAGTGAGAAACTTTAAGACTGTAATGTTTAGATTACCATTGGATGGATGTGCCTCCTAATATTGCACATAATCTTTGACAATCTGCTGTCAATTTCCTTTTGCAATATCTCTTAACTTCATAGACATTATATGTTTAAATCAAATCACAAAAGTTGAGTTAGCCTCTATTTTCTTTTGAGCAGATGAGGACCCACCAAGGTGTAGTGTGTTTGTCTTTTGTCCGTTATTCTATAATGTTCTGTAGGATAGATAATTGTCATATAGTATACTGAAAACATAGACTATTTGATTCATTAGAATAAATAAAAATTTGGGCTTACTACATGGTAGATAAAAAGGATATATTTTCCTTAGAGCTGCATTTGCAATGACTGGACAAGAATACCACAAGAAATGTTATCTTTATAGGTTTTTTCCAGTCTATTGAATATAGGTATCTCATACTTTCTTCCTTACCTGTAAAACAAAGCAGAAGAAACCCAAGCTCTGAAGGGTAACAGTGGGAGGTGCAAACTGCCCATGCCCATGCCCTGCTGGCAGTCCAATTCACCCTTTTCAGAGAAGTATCAAAATTCACAAACAAAGAATGGAATGGGATCATTATCTACTCACCACTTTTTTTGTCAGTTTGTTTGGTAATGGTTGTAATGCATGTCTCTGACTTCTGCATAAAGGTCTTGGCAACATTTAGTGTAAGAATTTCTTGTCACAGCTTTTATCTTCTGTAAGTTGGTTAGTCTTACACAACTTTCTCTCTGTTGTGCTTCAGGAAACTGACTTGTTCAGGTCAGAATTTCAGATAAAAAATATTCTCAAATCAAAACCCATTCCAGGTTTTCTTTTGGTTGTCCCAAGGTAATTTTCCTGCTGCAAATGCACTTCTTGGATAGCTTACTCAGAATATGCTCTCTTCTTATTGCTAATCGAACCTTGTATGCCATGGCATCAAAACCCCCAACAATTCACTTCTTGGAACACTCAGAAGCGAACATCCAATTAAACCCAGAAAAAGTCTTCCATCTCCTGAGCATGCATATCGTAGAGGACCTAATTTAAAACAGGCTAGAGTATAGGTTTATATTGTGAGGCATCTTTTCTGCATGCAAAGCAGCCTTGATAAAATGAGATACCTATATGAGCACACAAAATCTCTAGGTATAGCTCAATTAATTGAAGCTAGAAGAATTGTTCTTTGGCTCCCCATGAGTCGCATATCATGGCTTTTACTAGTGGGTGTTTGCTACAGTAGCTGGCATTTCTATCGTCTCATCAGAGAATAGTTGTCCAGGTGTGTTCACTGCAGTCTGGTGTCCATTGGCACAAAGGCATGGGATTAGGAGTGCAACAAACAAGTCATTCCTACACTGGAGGGAAAAAATGAATAATGTGAAGAAACAACTGAATGGGTAAGGATTAGCATTTATTCTGTGTAACAGTCAGTCCAGATTGCAGAAATAATGGTGTACCTGTCAATCACTGACTTAGCTAAAATGTTGCATGCATCAACATCTGCCAGCATTGTCATGTGGAACCTTTCAGAACATTATGTAAAGAATAGATGTCATTGCTAAAAGTGTCTTTATTTTTCCCTGGTTTGAATATTTCTCACATATAGTAAGTATAAAAAGTGACTAAATGGAATGCAGTAAGAATGGGGGGAATGGAATATAAAAGACAGGCTAGAGAATACAGAGTCTCCACAGCAGAAGATGTATGATGGACTACAAATTTGTTAGAACTATGTTATGTAGAGTATACTGAACTGCTTCCGTGTGTAAGGTAGACGTAGTTGAAGTTAATGTTAGAATTGCATCACTGCAGGCTTTGCGAACAGAAGCCTATATTTGTGGTACGTAAGGAATGTGGGTGTTTTGGTGGCAGTTAAGCGCAGGAGGTGGCCTGCAGATGAGCTCCCTTAGCAAACAGGTTAGCAGGACCTGCTAGCAGGATGAACTCTCATGTGCTGAAGTGTGTGACGCTCCTCAGCACACCTGTACTCTCTGATATAACTATTGAATATTTTCACATGAGATGTAGAAATCAAGAAAGAATATTCTTAGTCAAAAGTTACATTTAAAATTTGTTGGGAAATGGAATTTTGCTGAACTCAAACAGATTTGTGACAAAGGATCAGTTTTAATGTCTTTTTATATTTGTGGGAAGAAAATGTCTTGTTTTCTCAAGACAAATTTCAGTTTGTGTTTAAATTCTATATTTTTTAAAAAGACAAATTAGTTATAGTAAAAAAAGGCAAAACTAAGCTAGATGTTTCAGATTGTTAAAACAAGGAACGCTTCAAGTTGGTAAATCTGATTTGTTTTCTTGCTTTTTTTGAAAAAGGTGTATTTTATATTTCTGATTTGGGAATCAGAAAGAGTCTGATCTGGGAAAAAAAATCTTTAAAGTTCTATCAGGGTAAGAAAAGTGTTTTCTGTCAACTTCTTCCTGTTATAACATGGTCTATTTTGAGGGCAGGTTTATTTCTGGTTTTATGTTACCATATCCACTGATAAGTGGAGAGACAGACTGTTGCTTCCCCTTTCCTGTCGGGTTTAATACCAAGTATTAATTAAAATATGGTTAACCTTTAGAACAAGCTCATGTGTAACATTCTAGAGCTAGAAAAGCTGCTTAATGTAAAAAAAACAAATTTTGTTTTCCAGTTGTTTCTGAAAACTATTTCTGTCAACAAAAGATGTGATAATTTGATGCATGTGGCAGTGATGCCTAATGAACTACTAAACAGCAAGCACTAACAATGGCAGCTATTTTTCAGAATTACAAAGAAAAAAAAAATCCTTATCACCACACTTGGAGTCTTGCCTTTCCAGTTCATCTGTGCCCCTCAAACCTTGCCCACGTAGTGACCATATTGGTCATTAACAAAGGAGAAGACTTTGCTACATTCAAGGTGGTGGTGGCAGATGTGAGAAGACTGCTCCCACCTCTCTTTCCAGGTTCTTTGTTGCACTCACTTATTTATCCTTCTTTGGCTTTCACGATGGAAAAAATATTGGGGAGAAATATGTAGGAAAACAGTATTTGCATCTCAACAAAAAAAATTCTTTTTTTTTTAATTTACTCTTGTGGTTTTTTTTAATATCTTTTTTTCACTCCTAGTATTTTGCGTCATCTCTCTCTCACTGTTCTATTCTCTTTCTGGTCATTTGGGTAGTTTATATTTGTGGGTGTTTTTGTTGTTTTTCTTTTTGTTTTTGTTTTTTGTTTTTGTTTTGCTTAGAATGAGATTATTTTTTTCCTGGTTTGGTCTCCTTTTCTTTTGATTCCTATACATTTTCCTCTGACTTGAATTTAAAGGAATGCTTGTGAGCTATCCCTTTTGCTTTTAGCTCACTTGATCTTTTCTCTAAATCCCTCTGGTTTGACCTGAACTACTCCTCTTGTTTCCCTCTACCTTCCACATACCAGTTTCACTCCTTGCAACTGTCCTTGTATCTGCACACTTTTTTTCTTGCCTTCTCCCCCCTTATTGCTGTGAATGCTCCTTTGCATAGGAAAGGAAGAGGTAGCCTCACCAAGCAACTTTTCTTCACTGATGCTGCAGCTTCAGCACACTTTGGAAGGTACCATGAAAAAGCAAAGTATAAGGAAAAAGGTTATGGATTGTGTCCTAAAAGGACTTTGGGGGGAGGGGAAGGGGAGGAATGGCCCATCAAGGTAAGGAGAATGAAGAAAAAGATAATGTTTGGGAGGACTATAGCAAAGAGTAAAGAGGTGGTAATGAGGAGAGCAGGAGAAGAGGAAAAGAGTAGCAGTCTGGATGAATCCAGTCTGATGAAACTTTCCAGTGGAAAGCAAGGTAGAAAACATGGGGCTGTAGATCCCGCGATGTAATTTTTTTCTTCCCTTCTCCTGCTTCCTCTGGTTAGCACTAACTCAAAGCCAGAGGGAGGAAGCATATGAGGGGATTTGCTCAGATTTGCCATGCTTTTTTTTGGCTGGCTTTTTTCCTCCCCTTTTATTTATTTATTTTTCTTTTTTTCCCTGGCATTCCACTTGCTCTGTGCTAAAGGAGATCTGTACTGCAAGGTCATTTCACTGTGTTCTTAGAATTGCTGAATGGTGCATTGATCTCATAATTATTCGGTGACTGTAGTTACTTCTGAGGGTTTGTTGCTTTGTATCAATTTATTTAAACTGTTATGAAGTACCTGATGAAAATACTGGAGAGTGTGGTGAACCACTGCAATAATAGAAAAGGCAGCAATATTGTAGAGATGTTTTTACAGTTGTTTTCTTCAGCCATGGTTTCTCTGGTTCTTCCTTCAAAACTAGATACAGAACGTTTTCAGAGGCACAAGAGATGTGCACTAGTGCTCCACTGAAAGTCAAAGGAAGCCTTTGAAATCCTTCCTTAAATGTATAAAATGTACTTTATATTTGTTTTGTGATGGAAATTAAAATTTATTTATGCGGTGGAGTAGATCTTATTTATTGCAGTATGATCTAAAATTTACTTGGTCACAAAGCATTTCAGGGCACTTAGGCAATAGTAAAAAAGATAATAGGAAATTTAACTTTTGTGCAGTTCACATTATTATTTGGTATTTATATTACAGTTCTACTCCAGAGTCTCTGTGAAGGTCCTCACTGTGCTAGGTTCTGCACAAGTACTCAGGAAAAGGCAATCTTTGTCACGGAGAATTTATTTAGAATAGGCGAGGTTGTTTTTCCATCTCTGAAAGCCTCACGATTTTTACTTTTGATCCATAACATACTCCTCTTTGTGTCTGCAAAATTGGTTATTGTATTCCTAGTATCTTAAAGCTTTTCTAGAGCCTCTATATCTTGTGCTTCTCCTGTTTGTGCTCCTTCTAGCCTCTCTGCCATATTATATCTGCTCAAGGCTTTGCTGTTCCGATGGCTTCTGCCACCTGCAGCACCAGCATTGACTTCAGAGTTGTGGTGGCAGAGGCAGCAAAACCTTCTTATCCTAAAATTGAATATTAAATCTGTGAACTGGGAATCACCGTGAGGAGCTTACTTCACTGACAGTGGGTACAAATGATTGAAGAAAGGAAACGATTTATCTTAGTAACATAAGAGTTTGTTTCAATAACTTGTGTTGGTTTTGGCTTTTTTTGTGGTTAATAGCAATAAAAGAAATGGAGTAGTCTTGTAAGAAAAGCAAAAAGCATGTATCAGAAACTTGGGGAATGCAGAGTCATTTTTTTATACTAGCAAAAATAGCTAACCAAACCAGAAAATAAATACTCCCTGCCCTGAAAAGTTAAACAAACAATTGTGCAGTAAACTTTACATTATAGTATATTAGAGAGTTATGCATTAATCTACAAAACAATATCAATAGCTTGTTCTCACTATTTATTAGGAAATTATTTATATAGCACAACTGGAAATAAAAGAATATTGCTCAGTAGGGGTACAAATATTATTCTAATATTACCACTTGGTAGATGTCTGTATGCTGCATGTACACATTTGTTTGAGCACATAGTGTGATATTTTGTGTTTGCTACTGCCCAGCGGTCCCTCATGGAGAGAATGTCAGATCTATTTATGTATTTCATTAGGTATTGCCCTCTTAGCCTAGTGCTAGTTTGGAAAAAGGATATACCCCTACGCTGCTGTTATAGAAGGAATGTTTCTACCATGTAAGCAAAAAGATGCACTGTGCTTTTGGAAATGAAGGTTGTAAGCCCTGTTCTCCAAGTCGCATACATATAACTAGCTGCTGACTAGGTACGTGTGTATTCAGCCACCAGCCTGTATGCACTGGAAAGCTTTTTCTCCTAAAGAATGTCTTTGTTCTGTTTTTATTTCTATAAAATTACTAATGTTACCAGAAAACTCATAAGCATACACAAGCCTGAACCACTTCACCTACTCTCAGAGATATGACAAGCTTATTTTCAAGTGTACAGTTCTCCTACAGCTGCTGTACAAAAGATCATATTTATAAAGCCGATCTCTTATCTGAAGGAGTAGCTTCATTATTCTACTTCATTGCCTGATAGCCCCGACTCCGAGAGCTGTGTGAATGGTAACCACAAAGCTGTTCCATTATTTAACTCTAACCTGCTCTCCATGACTCTCTCTGGGTGGATTTCATCATTTTCCTCCACATAGTAGGATTTTTTAGTTTGTTCATATTTGAAGAGAAAAATAAAGAGGTCTAGAGAATAAAAAACTTGATATGATAAATTTCACCAGTCTTGGAGCCCCTGCAAAGTAAATCATTTGGTGCCCTTGATTATGGTAAAGGTTAAAGTTGCCACTTTCATTCTTTCTTTACTTAAAGGTGCTTTGTTTTGAGCGAGAGCAAGGATAAAAGTCAACACTGTCTTTCAGGTTTGAGCTCTACGGGCTGCAATTTTGACCATTTAATTTTATGTGAAAATACCTGAAGTTTTTGTTTTTCGTGGTTGGGCAGACTGATGTATGCAGGATATTTGCAAGCAAGTACTATTATTTTTTCAAACATATTAATAGTATGCATTTCTGAGTGGCTTGTTGGGGAAGGCAGTTTAAATCTAGCTATTTCTGTCTGAGTTGAAAATGAGACTTGAATTTAAGGATAAAAGTAAATTCTCATAATTGGAAAGTGACTTTGAACAGGTATCTATTTTATTACATTAAGTGTCATCTTGTTTTAATCTGATCTCTACAACCGCAGCTGTTTTACAGTTTTTACTGATTAACAAATTCGCAAATTCAGATTTGGCACTCAAAATTAAAGTATTATAAATATTATTTCCTAACATTCTGACATTTGTGAAAGGAAGCTTCTCATATACTTACTTTTAGTTTGTTTTTTAGTTTGATTTTTTTGTTTGTTTGTGAAATTTTTTTTGTTTGTGTTGTGTTTTGGTGTTCGTTGTTTTTTTGGGGTTTTTTTGTTGTTTTTTTTCCAATCAGAAATAACTGTATTCTGCTTCACCTTGTTGAATAACCACAATGAAATCTGTATAATCTGATTTATGACACATATTAGTTGTGGATTAAAATCTGTATTTATTGGGGGAAGAAAGGGTTGATAACCTTCCATATTAGCATTTCATGGTAAGCAGTGCTATAACTTTCTCGCCAACACTGCCTGAGGCAGCGTGGGGACTCCATCACCCATTGCATGGTGCTGGCTGCAGGGCCCCCTCTTCGCTGGTTTACAGCATGGCTGCTTCCATGCTTAGTGGTGCAGTTCTTTCTGTTGGCCTCCAAGCCAGTGACAAGGCTAAAAACCACAGTAAATGTTAAAATCTTCTTTCTGGAGAGATGGCAAATCTTCATTAGTAGGTTATTGTCCAATAATTTCTAAATGCTTATTGCTTCTTTTGTAATTCAGACTTTTTTTCCTACAAACCTAATGCAGGGGTTAAAGATATCACTATAACTCTTCAACCCATGGCACCATCACTTCCTAGACTTGGCAGCCAGGCTTGTGGAGTCCAGCAGTAGTCCAGTTTTTGCCTATAACAACAAAAAAAATACTCTAACTGGCAGAAGTTCAACAGCCTTCGTGATGCTGTAGCCCAACGGGTAGGCTGTACATGTGAGGAAAAGCTTCTTCATCTGCTGGCTCAAATCTCACGGGAGCTACTGGGGTGCCGAAAAATAAAAAGATGGCTTTCAGCTAAGATGGGGCTACTGTGGAGTAAAGCCATAGAGATTTTTACTGTTTTAGAGGCAACCATTCAGCCAGAAGATGACAGGTAGAGAAACAAGGAGCTGGGTGGCACAACAGCCATGGAGATTTTCCAGGCCAGAGTATCATAGGGTGGACACAGGGAACTGTAAACACAGACCTGTCATGATAATTCCTTTACATTTGTCAG
Source organism: Mesitornis unicolor (assembly GCF_000695765.1). Lineage (NCBI taxonomy): Eukaryota > Metazoa > Chordata > Aves > Mesitornithiformes > Mesitornithidae > Mesitornis > Mesitornis unicolor. The sequence continues at coordinate 26,324 of NW_010170824.1, read as the reverse complement.
TCCCTAGGCATTTTTATAATAATAATATGAAAGGATAGTATTGGTTTTGGACTGTTTTTTTTTTCCAGATAGTTACTGCTGAAAACATCTGCCTTTGGTTCCCCCTTCATCTATGAGGTTTAAATTACAGTCTTGTCAGCAAATAATTATTTTGTGTGTTGTAAATCTCAAGGGATATAAACAGATTTCCTTTGCAGATGCACTAAGTGAACTGAGTTGAGGTGAAAACTGCCTCTCTAAAAGTTGTTTTGAAGTGTTTGGAAAGTGCTAGAGACTTTGTTTTTAATATAGCAAAGATTCATACATTATCTCTAAGCAAGTGATAGCTGTTTTCTTCCCAGCTGGACTGCATACATGCTTAAAATTAAGTGCATGCTGAGGTCTTTACAGGAATGGTAGGGGTGAGAGGACAGGAGGGACGATTTAACCTATTTTGACTGACTACCTAAACATCTGAGAAATCATGCTTTCTGGAGGAGACAATCTTAAAAATAACATCTCTAGTTGAAAATGATTTAATTTATAACTAAAAGTGTTTTTTCTGAACGCCTAAACATATATATAAGGTTTTTTTAACTCTCTAGCCTTCATCCTCAGTAACTCAGTTTTGAGATGGGTTGGCTGTTCTTTTTTTTGTGTGGCTTTGTGGTTTTTTTCCTTCTATTTATAATGGTGACATTGGTTTAAATGTCAGTGTGTCCACAACTTGATGTAGCTGGAGAAGGGAATTGAATGAACCGGAATCTCTTCTGTTATTAGTACCCCCAAATCAAAAGGGTTTTATCTACCTAGCCTATTGGCTTCAGTATCACAAGGAATATCTTTTCCCAGATTAAAGTGGCTGGATGTGTAAAGGTCCGTACAATGTCGCTTTTAAGCTTCAAATTGGCTTTAGTGTATATATTAAGGAAGTTTGTAATAACTTGGTAGTTTTTGAAGGAATTAATTTCTCTGAGTTAGTGGAATACTCCTAAACTAACATGGCTATGTTAGAGCAGACTATGCTGAAAGGTGCTCCATGGCTGCCAAAGAGGCAGTCGCAGACCTTGTTAAAACCCGCGAGCGTGCCAAGCACTCTTTTAGACTCATCAGAAGAGTTTAGTGCTCCTGGGAGACTCTCCAGGAGCAGGGCTTAGTGGCAAGCTGTGTTTAGGCTTTTGGATTATAGCAAAAGTTTAATAAAAACTTTTAATGCTCCATGCTCTGCTCCTGGTCTGGGGATGTAACATTTGGCAACCGTGTTATAATTGTCACAAAGGACATGATCCAGCACATGGTTCAGTCAAGGGGGCAATTATATTGACTTCAATAGGTGTTGGACGAAGCCCAGATTTATGAGTTAACATTGATCTGTGTTTCAATGAGTAAAAGTTTAAACTTTGTAGCTGCTTTAAAAAAAACCCCAAACAACAAACTTGCAAGGGCTTGTTTAATTTTGGAATAAGCTTAAAATCAGCTTGGAGTTGTTACTATAATGATTGCCTCGAACTGTGTCTACCATGTGATAGTTCATGCTGGCTTAGAAAATTAATTTTGCTGTAAACTAAGCAGATAGATATTATGAAAGAATTGTTTAAAAGGTCAGAGGCAGTTGAAATGTTGTCAGGATGCATGCTAAAAATTCACTAGAAAAATAGTGTCTTCATTAATATTATTTATATAAGAATGAATAAGGTCTATGACAGTAACTCTATAAAATAAAAATAATAAAATTGCTTTTCAATGACCATACCAGTTTTATATTACTATATGACATTGTGTTTAAAAAAAATAATAATTGTATGCTGTTGCCTTTATTCCTGCTTCTAGATGCCTTTATTCCTATACGTAAGATAGCTTTAATCATGGCTTATTATGCTGAAATTAGTATGCTTTATAAAGTAACTCAAAAGTGTTTCATTAGGCCATACCTCCTTTTCTGTGCTGAAATTTTAAGAACTAGATGCAAAATCTCAGCTAGCTTGTCATTCCTCATCTGCATCCTCTGAACTTTCTAAAATGAAGAGGAAAATGATCCACTACTGACTACTTCTAGAAAGCACTGTGTTTGTCCTGTTAGACTGCTTTCTTCAGTTGGAGAACATAACAAGAGCTGGAAAACGGGGTTCTTTCCAAAAAAGCATCCTCATCTCTTTCCTGAGATCTATTTCTAGAAGTACGGTGTTCTACTGTACATTCTGCAATATTTGTATTTGTTTTGCTACAAGAAGGGTTGTAATGAGGGGCTCTGCTCCAACCAACTCTATTTCCAAATAGAATTTCTCTTCCAGAGCTGGAAAATCATAGGAATCCCTCAATCAGAAGAACATTAAACTACTTCATTAGAGTTCGTCACTTGAAGGGAAGCACTTCCATTTTCCGATTACTTGTTATACGTTTTAGTGAGCGATCTGAATTGTACTTTAAAATTAAATTTTTATTGGGTGCTAATGAATTATTTATTTATTTTAAAATGTAGTCATCTGCAATCAAATTTTTTTTTCCTTCTGTTTCTATATTTGGAATCTGCTGATAGTTACTGGAAGCTGTTTGGGGATTGGAATACTCAGCACTATTGTATTGTGATCAATAATTAAATTTAGTGCTGACACGCATATAGTTTATGCAGCAGCCTCTGACAATCCATCTTGCAAAATTAATCCTTTCCAATTTATTTAATAGGAGACTTGAACAATAAAATAATTCAGATGAGTACCAATGGAGGATTATTTCTGGTCAATGTTACTTTATTATAAATTGGGTCCACATATTCATTAGTAAATTAACTGTCAAACCTGAAAACAGCTTTGTTTTGTTTTGTTTTGTTTAAAGGTAATTATTGGTGCTGAAGACAATCCTTAACCTTGCTGTACAGTTGTCCTTACCACAGTGTTTTTATTCCAGGCTATAACTACCCATCAAAGCTGCAGAGAGAAAATAATTAGAGATATTAAATGGATGGAATATTAACTGTTAGAAAGCTGTGTTCATTCAAAGCCATTAGGGTCTTTTGAATCCTTTGTCAATAAAGTGTTTCTTCCTTTGGGATTTGTATGATTCTCCCAAACATTAAAAAAATACGGCTGAATCTATGGAAAAAGAAACCCAAATGAAAAATTACTGTAAACTCTGAAAAAAAAAAGAAATCAAAATGACTGTCTTCAATGAAAAGAAATGTTGCATGTATTTTAAAGGAAATACATTTATAAGGAAAAGTTTAAAGATAGAAAAAGTTGGTAAAATACTTGTTTTTATTTAAATGAAAGTATTTTTTTTAATATTCATTGAAAAATATTTTTAAATTAAAATTCTGAAAGAATTTTACTTAAAACAATGACCTGCTGTGAAACTGGACAATCTCCTGTTTCTCCGCTACCTCAGTTCAGTAGCTTACTCTGCTTATTCCTCCTTAAGACATATGATTATGTCCAAATAGAGCGTTTGTAAAACCGCCTCCGTTCTAAGGATTTCTGCTAAGTGGGGTTTACGATTTGAGATTTCTGGCTTCATTGTTGATGGATGACAGCCGTTTGAATTTTTATAATTATTCCCTAAATCCATTTTGAATCTGCAGGAATCTCCAGAGCCAAATAGAAGAGAACAGGTAGAACAGCAATTTTGTTCTATTTTATGGGATTGTTTGTTTTAAGGAAAGGGCATCAAAGCTTACTGGGGGGCTGTGTGAGCACTGGAACTTCTGGGACCTGATCGGTGTTTCAGGGCTGGCTGTGAGCTTCAGCTGCACTCTGCAGCTGCGGGTGGCAACTCTCAATCTTGGAGCCTTGGGACCTGACCGGCATCTTGGCTCCTGCTGCAGCTTTGTCCTCATCTGTGCTCTAAGGGGATGTTACATCTCTATCTGGCCAACATTTCCCGCCATACAAATAGGGAACTAAATTCCTTTGAAATCTCTCTCTCTAAATTAAATTTGATGATAATCAGCTGACAAGTTCTGACAGTACTGGTGGGACAGACTGAGTTATGACTATTTGTTTAAAATGTCATTCCAAGTAATAAATCCTTTAATTTCCTGTGCATTTTGGAGAGTGGCCATACTGCATGGCGTATAATGAGTAGCATTGAGGATACATTCGTTCAAATTGGAATATGTGATTTTGACTCGGAAAGTCTGAGGTTTACTCTATTTCTATTTAAACTGGAAGATACCTGTCAAAGTTGAGAGAAAGAGATGGTATGAGAGGGGGGAAAAAACATGCATAAAATATTCAGGTAATATTTGGCAGGAGCATAAGAAAGTAAAAAATATGTTTATGTACTGTGGTAAAAATGTGATAAAACATCTAAGAAGTAATTTTTTGTCAGGTATCTTTTATAATACATTGTATTATGCAAAAACTGATTACTAAATATAAACAAATTAAGGTAAACTATTTACCGATCTTTTGATTTAAAAAAATCCAAACACTTGAGATTAAATTCATACTTCAATTTATTCATAGTAACATGCTGGAAAATGTATCTTCCATTTTTGAATACAATTTCCAACTGCAGGCAGCATTGACTTGTTCTTAACTTGCCAGTTTTATAATTTTCTGAAAAAAAAATCAAAAACATACAAACAAAAAAAAACTTTTAAAAAAAACACAAAAAAACCCCAAACCCGCTTTTAACATCAACAACATTTTGAAAAGAAACTGTTATCTTTTTTCTTCTAAATTAATTCCAGCCTAAGCAGACTGATGGAGTGCAGGTGGGCAGACTTAGCTACTGTGCTGGACCAGATGACGACAGTGCACAGTAACGTATGTACAAAGGCAAGTGGAAGATGAATGTATATAGGCATGGAGGGGCCTTCAGTTAGTGTAGGAAAAGAATTTGTGGTATATTATAACAAAGCTAAAAAAGGATATACGAAAGTGGGTCACCGCACTACTATTCTTACTCCTTCTGTTCTTGTACATGCAAAAAGAAGCAAGATGGTATATATGCAGATGACTATGGAGGGCGACTGTAAAGGTTAATGTATATAGTTCTGCCCTGGATTTCACAACAAGCCTGGCAATCAAGCAGTCTGTAGAGGTAAAAAGGAATTTTTTTCTGCCAACCCACCCTAAAACCAAATAGGAATCTTTGTTTTCTGTGGCCTATGTAGGTCCGATACATTAAGTACACAATGGTTCGAGATAAACTTAACTATCATTTCATTTTTGAGAAGTAAAAAGGCCATCTATTTGGGCTCTCCTTAGAGTATCGAGCGGTTCTTTCAATCACTGAAGTGTACTGTCTATTGTATAACACTGTCTAATATTCAGGTAACATAATCTGCCATTTTTGTGTAAATTTATCACCTTGTACTAAATACAGTGGTCACTTTGGCCATTATGGTTTGTTTTTTTCTGTTTGATGCTGGTTTGTGTAGGATGGTTAACTTTTTTAAAAATGTCTGGGAGTGCGTAATCATGACGTGCCTCTGCTTTGTCATCTCATGCGTGATCTTTGTCAACTTTGTCCATACTGTGTGTGGACAGAGATGTGTGTTATAACCATTTCTGTATTCTGTGCTGTAGTAGAGTCTGAAAACAGGGTCAGAATGCAGCTTTTTAGTAACAGGTCATAGAAATAAAATCAAATCTGCTATTAAAGCCATAAAGATGCCACTCTGACTATAAGATATCCCTTAGGAGGCCATTTCAAAGGAGCAAAATGATTCACGTGAGTTCTGGGAAATTATTTTTGCTTGCAGTGAAATCAATCAGTGCAGGAGAGGGCCCTGAGTGATGGATAGACACTTCCTTTTATTGAGCTAAATAATTTCCTAATAAGGGTTGAATAAATCCTGTTGCTAACCACAAGAAATGTGTTGATTAAGCACAAGAATAAGAACACAGTGGTTTACAATACTAAATAGTTTGGAACCGGGCAGTTGCAAATACTTTACTATTAACAAATGCAGTAAGTTGTTGTGTCTATTTGAATTTCTTTTAGAATCAAAAAGGTACTTTTGTATATGAAACAGTTTATGTCAATTAGTATAGACTTACTGAATATCTATTTTGTAGTTTCTCTTACCTACATTTTACATTGCAATCAATACAATGAAAGTATTGAAAGATCTTGACTCATTAGACAGTTGGCTGTTTCCTATTTTCAGTGTTACAATGCAGACTATGAATCACAGAGCTATATATTATTTACAAGTTTATATGGCAGACTACATCGAAAGATAAAAGTATCTTCAGAAAGTTATGGGTAAGCATAAGAAATAAATCTTAATTGAAATCAGCTGTTTTATTTTGCATGTATATTTTTAAAACTGCCATTCATATTTTTTTATTAAAGGGTATTTTGGTTTTTAACCAAAGTATTTGAGACTAAATTTTTCTTCACCTTGGATGTGAAGCTAATTTAAAAATATTATTAGTGGTGAATGTGATTTTAGTCAGGAAATCAAGATGTGAATTTTTGAACATGTTTCTCCAAAGGTGCACTTCTCAAATTATTACTGTGAAAGTAATTTATTTCAGCCAAACACCCTTCCCACATATTGTTAACAGGAGTCTGCACTCCAACTCATTTAACAGCTTTTTAATTCAGTAGTTATTCCATTTTAATAGAGCCATTTCTTCATCATTCTGCATTTAGTGATAAATGGTGCCAGAACATATGATAAATTAAACCACAAAGAACTGTGTTAAAGTAATCTAAAGGGTTTAACTTGAAAGAAAGAAGCACCTAGTTTGCTCAGCATAGCTGTCTGAGAGTTCATATAGAGAAAAACACTTCCTCTTAGAGCTAAACTTTGAAATAAATTTTGAAAGTGAGGTTTTAAAATATAACTGCTTTTGGAAGTTCATCCTGGCAGTAGCAAACAAGCTGTACAATTGCATAATGGTCCCATCAGTTTGAAAAAATGTCTCTAAAAGCTATAAGCTGCTTTCTTTGCTACATCATTTTAAAACGAATAGTTTAGATGATACCAATTTAAAAATCTGACATTAATGAAATCTCAGAAACCCAGCACCAAGTTTGTTGGAAGGTATGCTCTGAGTGGACAGCAAAACCTACCCCAAAAGTTAAGTAAACTGTGAAGACAAGTAATTTTTGTTAAACATCTGAAATTCAGGTACATTTGGTTTTGTGGGGTTTTTTTGGTTTTGTTTTAGTTTGGTTTTTTTGGTTTTGTTTTGTTTTTTTTTTACACAAATGAATAGACTAACTATCACTTGTGCATATACAAGTGTCAGAGAACTATAGTGCTTTAATTCAGCAAATGCACCATGTTTTTTAAGGTGAGTCTTCTTCCATTTGCCTCAGTACATCACAAATGGCTCTCTTTTGCTCACTCTTCTACAAAAGCGCACACCAGCCATCCATCTACAACTTCCTTGCAAACAAACCCATGCCCTTGGCTTCCTCCTTGCTTAATTAAGGACTCAAAAATTTTTCTGGAAAATAACCAGCAAAATGGTGTAGGAAATAACATATAGGCATGTTTCAAAGCAGGTCATTCATTACAATATGTATGGCATGTGTCAGCTTTCTGTTCTTGGCATTTTTGTAACTAAACCTTCTTAATTCTGAGCTCTACTTGATATGGTGAAGGTAAATTTGATGGTAATGGAGTGCTTAGATAAATGATAATGAGGTATGAAACCCCTTTGAATAGGTTTGAATCTGTCTATAGAGAACTAAAGTAACCATTAAGTAGATCCATGCTGTGGTCTGTGGGAAATGAATCTGAGATCTTAGTCCAGCTTCTAATGAGTTCTATTTTATTTTTTTTTAATACCTTCTTACTTAAGCCCAAGCTCTTGTTGGTGATATGAAATTGAGAGTGCAAAGAATCATCAAGCGATACTTATTTTTTCAAGTGGAGGGAGTTAAAAGCTCAAAGTTATTGAAAGAGTAGTCCAGTTTATTACATTTAAAATTGAACATCTTTGCGAGAAATCCCTTAAAATTGTGTTTTTGAAATGATTTTAATGCAGACAACAAAACTGATATGGTTTATGTTTAACTGTGTGCAGTGTGCTTTTTTATTATTTATATGTGCTGTCTGGATAGCGTATTTTTAAGCACTTCTCTTAAAACAAGATAACTCTCTAAATTACTTGTTAGCAAAGTGAATTTTTAACCAAATGGACATCGGAAATGAAAGTATTTTGTGATGATGTGGGCTAATTGCTAGAGGATTGAAGAAAAGTCTTCAGTGGCCTCATGACGGCCTTGCTATTCAAACAATCAATGCAATAATAGACAATTTTCTGTGTTTTGAAATGTTTAAGGAGTGCATTTTCCTCTTCAGAACTTGGTGGGATGTTTTTGTATGTGGTGGTTAAGAAAAATATAGTTACTTGTGCTCTTCAGCATTGCACTCTGTCGAATGTGCTACTTGTCATTTGTTAGGACCCCATAATCAATACATTCCTGTAGTGCAGTATATCCAACTGTAAGAACTCAGAAATCTGATGTTAAATTGGATTTTATGAATTGCAAAGCTCAGGCTTAATGATCTCTAAATACCTGATTTCGTGGGTGGTCCTGATACGTGCTATTAGCAGCAGTTAATTTCACCTGTAACAAAAAAAACAGTTGTACTGAGGTTGGTAACAAAGTTTTAACTTGTATTTGAATGCCTGTGTGTCTTAATATAGGTGTAAAGGTAATTTATGGTCATTTTCCTTTTAAATGGTTTATGAAATTATGTGTTTTCAGATAGTGGTCTTCTAGGAAAAAATAGTCCTATTTTAAAGAGAGACCATAAAGGACAGATTCTTTCTTGTTAACCTGACTTTTGCTCCAAAAGGAAAATATGTTTCTGAATTGTCAGTCTTGTTTGCAAAATGCTCTGTGTGAAGAGATCAAGCTCTTAGATTTTCAAATCCACCCACATAAAGTTCAGTCCCCATATAATGCTGTCAGAAATTGATGAAGTGCAATGTTAAAAATGTGTCTGTATAATTATTGTTTGATTTCTGAAATATTGTAATAAAAGAAAAGGTGTTCCCTGGCATATGTGGTAACGTAAGAGCAGCTGTACTGTGTTAGCGCAAAGATTTACATACCTCAGAATCTTCCAGCAGGCTCTGGTACTGGCTCTGGGAGCATATTTAGACAAGGGGATATCACAAACATTAGCAGGGGAGAAGTATGACGTCCACATTAATGCCCAGATACCAATGTAGGATGAAACTGATTATTTGCAGCTCAGGAGAAGTGAACAAAATGTCCGGTGTAACCAAACTGGCCAAAGAGAAGAGCAAGACAGCAGTGCTGCCACACAGATTGAGTGTATACAAGGGAAAACAAAGCAGCAGTGTGTGAAACAGCCGAAGTTTGTTTAGGGTTCATATTTTGTTTTCAAGTGGCCTAGTGGTTAGTTTCAGTTCAAATGCAATATTTTATCTTAGAGAAAATGTGCTAGGAAGGAGGAAGGGGTCAGGGCCATGTGAGTCTTTAGAGAAGAGGACTGTGAAAACACTAAAATACTAAGTATTTCAGAAGGAGCTTTGGCCAAAACTGAGATGCTAGAAAGATTCATTTCTGGAAGGGATAGAGAGAGGAAATTTAAATGGAATATTTGGCTTTAGAACATTGACCAATCGTCTTCAGGATTAATGAAATTATGTGTTGGTAGTAGTAATCAAAAGGTGTCCTGTCCTCTATGTGTGGTTTTTTGGTGGGTTTTTTTTGGTGGTGGTGGTTGTTGTTGTTGTTGTTGTTTGGTACTTTGTGAATAGATTCCCTCTGTCCTAAATTCTCAATAACATTGGCATGACCTCGAGATTGTCCTGGTAGTATTGAGAGGGATACTTAAGGAAACTGAGGTTGTATTCTTAACCTCAAAGTTGTTCTCCCCAAAGAATATGAATGTAAGAGATTTATTTTTTTATTTTTTAACCTGTCACTCCCTGAGCTGTACAAGTTCTAAGACAGGACTTACCAGTCTCTAGTACTTTCCATCCTGACACTTACCACCAGCAATGCATAGAATCATAGAATGGTTAGAGTTAAATGAATATGATTTATTTTTTTTATGTAATTAGAATGTAATTTATTCTATGGTTTGTATTACATGGTACACGGCAATATTGGTATTGTATGCTTGTAATTTTGAATTGCATCCTAGGAGTTTAAACATTTGAGCCCATTTAATTATTTTTTTCCCTAAAGAGAACTAAGTGCCTTAAAACTTTTGGAAAGTTGAGAAAATTTCTGACAGACTGAGGGCAAAAAACCCTCATGGAGCTGCCATAGTCCTTTAAATGGACAGTCACACCACAATATGCTTTATTTCCTACTTGTCCAACATTTCCTTTTGTATACTGCTTATTACAATGTCTGGCCTTGGTAGGTTTTTCCACTAAGGGCATCAGTGCAAGAAAACTCTGCCTAAATTCTTTTAGTGTCCAATTCTCCCCCCAGCTTCAGTTCATAACCCCTTGTACTTCTATTTAACACCAGCTCAGATAGCCTGCAGCATCTCTCCTTTCTGTTCCCTTCAGGATTGTGTGTATCTTCATAGAGTTTCCTCTTAATCGCCTTCACTTTCACAAAAAGCCATGAAATTTTCCTTAGCTTTATAAATAATCAAGCTTTCCACATCCTAGTCTTACTGTGTAAAGTTGCTCTCCTTTGTTGTATGTTCAGCAACATTAAAACTATTCTTTCTTTACTGAGGTGGTGACTTACTGGTGTTACCCCACACTGGCTGTAACACTCATTATGAAGTGCTTTCCTTGACTTATGTCTGCTGCTTGTCCAATTCAGAATTTGTTTTGCCTTTTCACCATGGTCAATCACTACAGTGTGACCAATAATGCATATAATACTATAAAAACTGGTATTTTATCATATTCCTATTACACTCTGTGCAAAGGAGATTAATTTTGATTTCATGTTTCTCATCTCTTTCTGCCTTATCTTATAATTTTTATGATGACTTTTGGAATTATTTTTTATCCATTCAGACTCCTAGTTTTTCTTAAGACTTTCTGACCTATATCACTCTTCACTTTTGTATTGACTCCGTTTTTGAGTGACTCCATGGAGTGACTCCACTCCATTTTTGTGTCAGCAAAATCTGTCTTGCTTTTCTTCACATTTCTTCTGCCAGGTCATTAATGCAGAAAGAAGTTTAAAAGATCTCAAAACAACTAACCCAACAAAAAAACCCTAAACCAACAGAGTAAATTCTAATGGTCATGGCATCATTCCACTTATCAAGTCCCTGCATCCCCAGAAGTAACCTTTGTATCAGATATCCAAGCCAGTTCTCTAGCCACCTCTACTGCTATATTTTCTTGACCTTTGTAGGGCAGGCTTTTCTGCAATTCTGTATTGGAAGCATTCTTTAATTCCAATGTGTTTTGCCTGAAAGTTCTCTAGTCAACACTTTTGTTACTTTAACAAAAGAAACAACTGTGTAAAACCTCATCGAGGTGTTCCTGCTCAGGCAGGGGGATTGGACTGGATGATCTTTTGAGGTCCCTTCCAATCCCTAACGTTCTGTGATTCTGTGATTCTGTGTAATTTCCCATTCTTAATATTTGTTATTAGAATAATTTTATATTTTTTTTCTTTGCTTTTTTCTCTATATCTGCATCTTGCTATGGACTTGCTATCATAGTCAGATATGACAACAAATTTCCTCAAGTTTTGTCCTGTACCTGCAAGATGTGCTACTAATTTTTGCTGTTCCATGTCACAGTATCAAGACGAAACTCTTCAACCTATGCAGATATGCCTTAAAGGCACACTTTGGAGGTTGAAAGCACTTGTAATTTTAGTGCCTAACAACACCTCTAGACGGATTGTTATAGCAAGTTCATTCCTCTGAGTGTCTTAACTTTTTAATTATTATCCAGCCTTACATTTTACATCTATTTGCAGCTTTTTGTCCTCACTTTCAATATGAAGTTATTCACAGTACTGAGACAGAATAATGTCTGGAGAACAGGGCTATGTTTTTTTGAGCAACATGCTGATTACGTTGTGTGGGATTTCAATAGGTATGTCAGGTACTACAGGTCTGTGATTTACTGCAAGATTGTCTAAATATCAATTATTGTAACATCTTTGGCTGGAAACAGATGTATCCATCTAGATTTTTTTAAATTCTATTATTTCAATAAAAAATAATATTTTACCTTTGAGTTATCTGTATTTGCATGGTAAGCCTAGGAAGCATGAAACAAAAATTGTTTGTTTCTGAGGGAACTTTCTGTATATTTCTGCTGTATAGTACCTCCAGTGTGTTTTGTGTGCATTTCTTGACAAAAACGGATAAACGATACCTTCTAGTGTATAAACAAAACCCATTGTGCACTATCTCTGTGGAATAATTGCTCAGATTTTTCTCCTTTCTTTTAATAAATAATTAAGAGTTTGACTTTCTGTTCTCTCTGAATTTAGTTTCATGAAATCTTTATACGGAATGTTTGTGGTTTCTTTTCCAAATTGCTTATAGGCATTCCAAATAGAACTTTTAGTCTATGCTTGTGACATGAACAGGAGTTTTTCACTGAATGTTGTATAGTTTTGATGCCTTCTGCTGCGCAGAGGTCATTTAAATAACCTTGCTAATTGATGCAGGGTTATTTATGCAACATTTCACTGACACAGCAGAAAAAAAAAAGTTGTGCTAGACAAGTTATTTAAAAAAAAATAATAATACCTGTTCTCTACTTCTTGAATTATTGTTGAATACAGTGGCACATTGCATAAGTGCCAGGCAATGGATATCAATGGATGTCATCTTATAACAGCTTTCTTTGCTCATCACTTTTTCATAGGTAAGGTCCAAAGCATTAAAATTTGGACATCCGAAACTCCAGTAAAAACGATTGCATTGAGATTCTCCTGAAGGAGGTTTTCCTCTATAATAATGCATTGATATTCAAACTGTTCTTTGTTCATTTGACTAACAAGGCTTTTGTTAGTTTCCTGCGCTAAAGACAGTGGCTCTTCAACTGCTTATTAAAAAGGTCTGACTGACTGACTTACACATTAATGACAGAGAGGAAAGTCTCCTTTAAAGAGCTATGCCTGTGAAGCAGAGACTAGACATCGAATCTTGGTGTTAAAACATTTTCTGTAAAAAAAGAAACCTGTGTGAAATTCTCTGGTGTGGTGATGGCTACAGGCCTTTGAGGAATAAGATAAAAAAAAAAGTCTAAGATCTGCAAGACTGTTTTTTTGGTGTTTTATTTATCTTTTTTTTTTTTACTCTTTTGCTATCATAGCTTTTTCTAAAGGTTTTTCCAAAAGAGGACACAGAAGAAGATTTGGTGGAAATGCATTTATAGGCTCAAAGTAGTAAAGCATAATATCAAGGACGTTTAAACATATTGCGTTCAAATAAATGAGAAAATGTGGGGGAAACGGAATACTCCCTAAGTAGGATGGAGTGGAACAACAATGTAAAAAAAATGGTCAAACATTCAATTTTTCTCTAATTTTGTTTTCTTAGAGTGGCTTCATTTAGATGATTAATTTTCTAATGTTTCTCAAAAACCCTGTAAGCCATTTGTAGACATAATAGGCTTTTAAAAGATATTTCCAGCTACTGAAGTGTCTATCACTGTTTAGAAAATATGTCTTTGAAAGTTTCAGTGGATTTTCTGAGAAGATAAAATATTTGAGCTTTTGTTCCTTTAATTAAAAATTAACTTAATTCAATTATAAAAAATTAAGAGAAATTCTACATCTATATGTTGTATTTTGGAGTGTTTGTATAACTGGATATAACTGGCTTAGTCATATTTATTTCTTCTAATTTCATGCTCTATGAAGATAATTCTAACAGCAATCTCTTAATCTCATATATGAAATGAGGAAATCTATATGTTCTATATTCTACAATAGAGAATACTGGTTAAGTAGTAGTTGTAAATATTATACCCTGTTGCACAGTGTTAAGAATTTTCAGCTACCTGAAAACTAGGACCTTCATTTTTGGAATCTGTCATCTTGCCACTTTCTTTGAGGCTTTTGTGACAAATCTGCTTTTATTTGCAATAAGCAGTGAAAAGCAGCTGAGTTTACCGATGTTACCATAAAGGCTCTTGCAAAATTGATTAATGCCTGCTACTTTAGCATGGACGTTATGGCGTCTTTATTCTCTTTTCAGTCATTTTGGGCAGAATAAAGTGCTAGTTAAGACTTCCCAGGACTGAACAAACCTGTCGGATTTTTTCAACCTCATGCTGTTTCTAGTAACTCATTTGGTTGTTTTGAATTCACGTTTTGCCTTTATTTCCCTAAAAGAAGCTTTTGGTCTCTGTAGCAAAGCATTCTTTACTGGGCATCTGCACACTTCAAGGAACCTGCAGTTTGTGACTCTCTGTCTGTTTGTGAAACCCATCAGCTTAGCTGAATCTAAGGTAAATTAGTATTGCACAGCGAAGCAGTTGAGGATTTTGCTGGTTTAGTAACATGTAGGCCTTTTGCAGTGTTGTGCTCTGAGCAGCAGCAGTGTTCCACTTCCAAAGGATTCTGATAATCTCCTTTCATGCAACTCTCACTAAATGTACACTCCACTTGGAATCTGACACTTGATAGATTGCATAATTTATATTTTTTTGTTTTAAGGATGTGCTTTTTCCACATCCTTTGAACTGCAGGTGCCAATATAAACTGCTAAATGTAACTCTGAAAATATTAAGACACTGGCAGCTAAAATTAGAAGACAGTTTCACATAATCTGGTGACATAAAAGATACTTCTAATTCCTTTGTGTCCAGAATTCTTCACTGGGTTCAAAATAGTTAACTTGTATGCCTGTATTTCACCTCCTTCCATCACATGGTTCATGGATGACAGTTGCATGACATTGGAAGTTTTACCTTCAGTATAAACATTTTCCAATGTAAATGTAAACCAAATATAAATTGAGAAGAATAGTGCTTAATCTTGAACTACAAGTACTGCTTGCCCTTTTGAAGTCTCCTGCGAAAGGATTTATATATTTTAAATGTGCTGAAACCTCCATATTGGTGTGCAATCAGCATACTGAAAATGGGGGAAAGATGGACAAGGCGAGCATAAGCACAAAGGAAGACAATGCACAGTATATCGCATCTCAAATGCCAAGATGCCAAGGTTAATCAGATGTATAATTTGATGGGAATCTGTCACACATCTGCATGGTTTAACAAAATAAAAATTCAATTTGCAATAAATAAGCAAGCAGTATCTTCTAGAATAAACTCTGGAAATCTCTGCAAGCAATATAAAACTACACAATGCATAGTAGCTTTCCAAAATCTGAAGATAGAAGGTTGGACTAGCCCTGCAGGAGGCTTCTTTTATAATTCTGCACGTTCTGAGACATGAGACAACTTGCAATACCCTCTGTAGACTGATACCGTCAGCTATTGTTCAGAAGGTACTCTGAAAGCATGCTCGACATGAGATATTGTTAATATAAGGCTTGATCTTGTGAGGAGCAGAGTATCTTTGGAGATTCCACAAGTTTAGTGACAGCTATGGGTGCCCAACAGATGGTTAGCAACAACTGCAGTCCCACTGAGTATTTCTGTGTGTGAGTCCTTTACAGTCCTATTTATTCTCACCATGTATTTCTTGATATACAATCTGTTGCAGCAATGCAGGCTTTCATTGTTCCCTTAATTTATTGGTTTTGATAGTTCTGTAAAGACCTTTGTGCCAGAGATTTGAACTATGCTGAACAAGTCTTCTAAATGTGTACACTTTGGGTTTAAGATTGGAACGCCATTTACCTGTAAGGCAGTGATAAAGGCTGAATCAAAGACTGAACTGTTAACTGCTCCAAGGACCGGGGCTAGCAAAGGTGCTAGCGCTTCAAAGTAATTGTCATGCTCTCATTCTGTAGAGTGTTTTTTGAGGTGGATATTTTGTGCGTGTTCATGTGTAATTCAAGGCTTGAGCCTGGCAGAGAGAGAGAGAAGGTGGCCTCAAAAGAGTTCTTTTAAGAACCCAAAAGAGCAAGGATTGTTATGTCTGTTTTATCTTTAAACATCAGAAAGACTTTAATTAAGATATCGCTGGGTTCGTGTGAGATTGCTAGAACTCACTCACCGGGAGGGTTTTCTAAGCTCTTGAAACTCATTTTTAATGATACTGCTTCCAGAGAAATGTCTGAAGAGAATCCCTGAAAAATGCAATATATTGTATTATCATATCATATATCATATCACATACCATTACTGTTTTAACCCATCATAACTGATTTACATGAAAAATAAATATAGGAAGTCTAGTGGTCTGTCTAGAGAAATAGGAGACAAGAACATCTCGGTTTTAATTAAGAGTTTGATTCCTCTGTAACCTTGTTAAATTTTCTTAAATCTCTTTGTGCTAGGTTTCTTAATCTTCTTGCCAATGATGATCAGAATAACTTTGTTTTAAAAAGCAATCCCATTACCTTTTAATGCTACCATCATTATACAACCTGAATACAGGAGTGAGAGCCTTTGTGCCTCAGTCTCTCATCTCTAAAACAAGGGTGACAATACTCCCTACTTCATAGGCTGTTCAGAAGTGGAATTCTTAAATGTTTGAGAGGTGTTAGATAATATGGTAAGGAGGACAATAGGAAAACTCATTAACTTGTTAATAATTAATTAACTAATAATTGCAAAGGTAATAACAGAAAATGGAAAGCACTTTACAATGAAATGCTTGTTATTACCAAGAATGTGTCTTATTTTTGATTATTTTTGAGCTGACTTCAAAAAACAAGAAGGCTACAAATGGAGATCTTTTCTCAGGACAGAAAATAATGCAAAAGTACTATACCTTACAAAGACACAGCAGAAAACATACTAGACTGGACACTGTATTCTTCTCCTGATGGAACACCTTCTCATTTCAATTAGATTCCTATAAACTATTTATCCTCGTATGCAGTAGGTAGGCAATAACAAATTTAGATCAAAATACTCCCGGTTACTTTGAAGAAGTTGTGTGACTTGTGAAATTATATTTAAATCAGGTACTTTGAAATGACACCCATACAGGTAAATAGATACATTTATCTATTTATTTTTTAATAAACCCCTATTAATGTTTCTTGAAATACTAGATTACTGTGTCAATGATTTACTTACATGGATATTGTTAATGTTTTCTTCTTAACACAATCATATTAAATTTTAATGACATGGATTGTAATATCTAACTGGTATCTGGAAGCTTGTGGATAGCCCAAAGCTTTTATACAAATTTATATGTATAAAGCTGTCACTGATATACTTTGCCAGTAGATATTGTACCTTGAGTAGTCAGCTCTGCAAATCCCTTCTCACAAAAGATTAAAAACATCCTCCTATTACATCTAGAGACTTCTTTTTGTTATTCAAAGACATGAATATATTTAGAAAAATGTATATGATTTTTAATGCCTTAAACCAGAAAGCTACCTTGATTTCCATTAAAAATCGGAATATTTAATGTTTTGCTTCTTCTGTGGCACTTTTTTGATATTGTGAAGAAGAACAAAAAAGATTTCTGAGAACATATAAAACAAAAAACTGTGTTTGAAGTATTATAATAAAACAACCTCCTTCTTTTAATGCTAAGTCCCTTTTTAATGAAGATCCTCTGGCAGCTCTTGAATGTATAACTAGTTTATATCATGGGATGAAGCTGTCTGTTCTGATGATTGACATGAGCCCACATTACAATGTGATTCTGAAAATTAGTCCATAGAGGTCCTTTTCAGGTACTACTCAGACTGAGAGCTGCCCTCCAACTACAGTAGAGCCTTTTTAACCCCACTCATTGGTATTCTAATCTGGAAGCGCTGTCCTGCTTTTTAAATAACTCAGGCATTCAGGCTAGTACCCCCCTTGACACATTACTTAGCCAAAGGATTCAAATGAGATTCAAGAAACATGCAGTACAGCACAAAGGGATTGGAATATGCACAATTAATAATCACACAGTTAATTCATTTTTAATGCAAGGAGGTTTTCTGAAATTTCACATTCAAATTTGTAACACAAAGTAGTTGCTGTCTATTCCCATTATGCTGCCAAAATACTATAATGATAAAAAATTCCCTATTTTTCGCTGTCTGCGGGTGGGTGCATGTACATGCTCAAAAAAAATAAACCTGAATAACACTAAGCTTAGGATGCAAACTGATAAAACCTATAGAGTTCAAAGTTAAAGATGAGTTAAGTCAATCGTGAGCAAAAAAGCATAAGACCCGTGGCATAAGTCAAAGGATGCATGTCATTTAGCATACGGTGGCAAAGAGCCTATTGCCGATCCGTGTCTAAACCAGAATGTGGTTTGATCAGTTTGTGTTTTCTTTGTTTGTTTTGTTGTTTGCTTTCTGTTGGTTCTTGCAGATATGTTTTGGCAGATGATTGCAACATCTCTTCTGTGACTATATGATGTTATCTCAAGGGAAAATTCCTCACTGGCAATGGAGGAAATATGATTTTAGGCACTACCAGCAACGCAACTTAAAAATTAAAATTTCTATTTTGTTAAGAACTTACTTTTATCTTATATTTTTACTGCATATCATTTTACAGGCTCCTGATGTTCCTTCTTTACTGCATTGTTTGGGGCAAATGAGCACTAAATATGGAAACTTAAGAGAATATTAGTAAGGCTGAGTGAAGGCCACTGCTCAAACCCTTCTAAAAAGCTATCCATAGATTACCAGCCATTGTCACAGGGATCTGCCAGATAAATACAGCGAGTGCACTTTATTGTCAGTAGGAAGCTGACCTTTACCAACAGTTACGATGTTGAAGCATGATTCCCTAGTCCTTCCTTTTGTGTGGCCCCTACTGCCCTCAGCTCAAGTTATTCAAATCTTCTGTTGGTAAATTTTACCCCATGAAGAGTGCCTGAAAAAATATGCTTAACTCCTACTTAAACCCTATTTTAAAGACTTAAGTGGTGCATAAGCTTTATGCTCTCACTACGGCAGGGGGATCAACTTCATTCTCTGTGACTATGTTTCACCAGGGTCTGCTTGGAGACACATGTTAATGCTGCTTTTGTATGTGCCTATTTTTAAAAAGAAGGGCTTGAACTATTTCCTTGCAGCAACTAAATCTCCCGAATCATGCATGAGATACAAACCACTTTATAAAACACAAAAATGTCTAGAATGTTCAAGGAAATTAAGAATAGTATAGCATACTTGAACCAAATGTCACAGAACCAAAGCCATAGATTCTTAAATAATTCAAATGTGAAACAGAAACTTGCTTTTCTAGTATTTTAAATCTAAAATAGTGCATCTGTACACAGGAAAAAGGATTGCCATTTCTGTATTCAAGCAATCTCAAATGTGCCCAGACAAAGTTTTCCATGTCTGATGTAGTGATTGTAGTGATGTGAAGAAATGGAGTTAGATAAAGAACATTTGAAAAAGAATGGAGATACTCTGCTTTCGACTATATGCTGGGCAGCTATTAGCCTAAGCAGTAATGACCCTCTCCAGAGTAATATGTGGGAGGTGGGAAAGGAGTCCGTAGCCATAATTTCTAGATTGGATGTAATATGTGTGTGTATATCTGTATGTGTATATATATCTGTATGTATATACACAGCTGAAAGCCAGGCAACACCTGTCCTGCCCTATGCTCAGGAAATGGAAATGTCAGTCCCAGCCGAATGGGAAGTCCTAGACCCTGTACCAGTCTTGTGGTATACAACATGCACCTACACTGCCTCTCTCTCTAGGTTTTCTTCTAGCAGCTCTTTTGTAGAGGAGATGGAAACAGTACTGATTGAAATGCAAACATGAATGTACAAGACAGCTTCTAACTGTGGCTGAACAATTCACCGATTCTGTTATTTGCCTATAAAATAATTGTTCTGGACAAAAGCAGTGGAATTACCTCGAGTTTCATTTTTAAGCACAATTTGAAATCACTCTGATAAATTGTGAAATATGGCCAGAATATATATTTGCAGCACTTCTGTTACCTGTTAGATTGTGTAAATTGGTATCACTCACATTTTTTCTAAAAGGACATTTTTTTCTAAAAGGTTTTGAACAGGGAGATAGATCTTAATAGAGAAAGTTAATACATATTTGCAAAAGCATCACTACTGTTAGTTTTATGTTTATTAATAGTATCCAAGGGTCACACAAGAATGGGATCTTTTTGGACTAAACATTCAAACTTAAAATAGGGTCTACCTTAAAGTACTTACTGTTCCCATTACTCACTAGCATTTCATTTTTAACATGATTTGGAGGTGGAGGAGAGGACAAGAACTTATTTAATTTGGAAGGCACTTGCTAAATAGAAGAACAGGAGAATAGGTGATCTTAGAAATCAGGAGGTAAAAAATGCAAAGATTGTCCTATTGGGGAAGGAGGTAGCAAAGGAAGTAGAAGGAAGTAAAATTTTAACAGTGAGCAGCAAGATCATAATGAAGTGGAGAAGTCAAGAATCTTTAAAAGAAAGAAATAAAATTAAATCTTTCAAATGTTTCCTCATTATCAATGATGATTAAAAGGTTCCTTGCTATTAAGGCATTTTTTAACGGCCTCCTCTATTACACTCAGAAACAAGAACTAATATTTCTACTTTGTAAGCACCCTTAGGGGGAGATAAGTTGTTTTGCTGATTGCTCACTACAGGTTTTTCTGTGAGCTACTGGTGTATTAGTAGTATCTTAAATTTGGTATACATTCAGTATACCATTATAGCTTGCAAAAACACTGTAAAGGCTTGTGTATTGCAGCTACCTGTAAGTAGTAGGTGGTATTTCAATAAATGTGAGATTTAAGTTTTTAATATTGCTTACACATGGCTGGATATTTGCTGTGACACTGTAGCAATAGCTGCACTTTGTTGTTACAATAAAATCAACCTTATGGACTGCAAATCCCGTCATGATGGTAAAGGGATGCTTTGTTAAGCCCTTGTTTTATTGTGTCTCTTTCCAGTTAGGATCATATTCTTGTGTTCTTAGTGCAAGGAAGAGCTGCATCACTGCCAGAGCAAATCATTCTGTTGCCTTCTCAAAGTATAAAAGCAATAACACAAACACAAAAAATATTCTTTACAAGCAACATGAAGTAACATTAACCCTGGGAAGTGGTACCCTGAAGGGAAAAAGTCAAGTCAGGAGTGGTTGTGAAGCACTGTAAACCTCACAAAGATATTGGTTTGCCTCACAGGCTGCCACAGTCCCGAGCATGGTAAGAAAGGGTGTTGAGAAGACCCATGTAGAGAGAGGATAAAGTGACCTGACCAGCGTGCCCAGCAGCAACCACCCAGGGCCTCGTACATGGGGGCTCTGTTGAGGTGAACCTTCTTGTGGTGCCTCAGGACCATTCTCCCATCTGGCGTCGTTGCCTACCACAGCTGAGTCTGGTCTCCACATGCAACGCCGAAAGGAAGTCCATGATTTGACTTGCACTATGGTAGGCATTAAACTGTTGTGCATCTTGGTGTCACTCCTGAGAGGACTGTAACTTAACTAGAGGAGGAATATCCAGTTTCTGACTTTTACCCTAGAACATCCTTTAG
Organism: Mesitornis unicolor; assembly: GCF_000695765.1. Lineage (NCBI taxonomy): Eukaryota > Metazoa > Chordata > Aves > Mesitornithiformes > Mesitornithidae > Mesitornis > Mesitornis unicolor. The sequence continues at coordinate 4,884 of NW_010170824.1, read as the reverse complement.
CTGGTCTTACATGGAGTTTTTTTCCTGTACTGATGCAAGTTTGAGTATGTATAAATGCAGGGAAGCAGAAGGGTTCTAACGAAAGTGGTGGGTTATTCCCCACCCCCACCCCCAATGAGTAACCTGAGAAAACCCATAAACCTTGGCATAGCAGGATAACACACAGACAGACTTGTCTGATTATGCTGTAAACTGTCTTTATGGATTGAAGTTATAATTGTATTATAAATGTAACAGCTTTTCTGGTGTAAAAAAATCAAGAAGGCAGATCAGGAGGCCATATGGTATATAATGGAAATGAAATAGTTTTTATTTTGCTGATGTGGAGGGTAGAACTAAAGGAATTGCTTTGTTTAAAATAGCGTAACAGAAGGATGGAGTGGAAAGGCCAAGGACACCTACCTGTTTACTACAGTGTTAATTCCTTCAGTTGCTGTTGAGTACCGCTATCCAGTTATTTCCTCAATCTGCGGAAGCTGAGGTAGTAGGATATTTCAGACCTTGGCATGGCACTAGCTCCTCTTTTTCCTTTAAGCTGCTGAAGAGTGATACAGCTATTTCTAAACTGTTGCCCCTCTGTGAGACCCATAAGTTTAGCCTGAAGGAAATACAGCCCAGCCCCTGTGTTAGCACCCGAGTGCCAGTTTTTTCCTGGCCCTTTACCAGGGTTTGGCTATCGAAGCCGTCAGCCTGGTACGTCTGTTCAGAGTTGTCCTCCTGATGTCATTTTCCACTGGCTGCAAGGGACTTACTTGCTGTTGCTTATTTGGCAATGAGATCTTGAGCACATTTTGCCTGACAAACATATGTATGATCAAAAAGGTCCCCCTCCTCCATGCTCATTTATGTTCACACTATAAATCTGCTTTCTGCCCTTAGAGCTGATCTCATCAGGAGTAAATCCAGACCATCACTTTCAGACAGTTATATTGAGAGTGTAACCCCATGTGTGTATTAGCCTCTTTCTTTTGTGAAGCAAGGTTTAAACGCTACATCAACAGATTTAAATGGACAGTTATTGAAATCAGCAAGATAGTCTTATGTGAGATATCCATAAATTTTTCTGGAGAATATTTTTCAAGAGCGAGGCAGTTTTCTGAGACCTAGCTTGCTGTAACAGGAAATATTTTGGTAGATCAACTACTATGACTACTATTTGATCTTGACAGATGCTGCTGCTCCTTTTTTTTTTCTTTAAATTTTATTTTTTATGGTGAAATGGCTACAAATCCAGGGTAGACTGGATTGCTTTGAAGTAGGTACAAAAAATTAAGAGATTCTCATTTTATACTTCTCCATTAAAGTATTGGGTATCTTAGCAAACAGGATTTGGCTGGTCAATCTCCTGGTGCCCCCTTTAAACATTTTGTAATTGTTCATTGTACGTAGTTTAGAATCATACGATTTCTACTTTCACTGAAGCAGACTTAGGGCAGTTACAACTGCATCTCTTTGTCATGATTGGGAAGTTGTATGTGTGGGGGCTTTAATCCCTGAGTATTCACATCCCTCTTGCACTTCTGTGCCTTTGGTTAAGTAGAGACAGTAACTATGAGTCCCTCAGTGACTAAAATGCCAAACCACACACGACACCCTCTTTGCACTCCCTATTAAAATTTTACAGGTCAAAAATCCAGAACCCACTTAATAAAAATTGTTTTTCATCGTAAGTGACAAGAGAGAACAGGTCAATCTATGGAATAATGGTGCAGTAATTAGAACCTTTGTAGTTGATAAAGTGTGACTGTTAATCAATGTTTGGCTAATTAATCAATATTTTAATCATTAGACCTTTTAAATTTGTTTTAATGAGCATTTCCTCTAATTCCCTTGATCCTGTTGCTTCCAACACTTCTATTATCTCTATTAAACAGCAAAGTAAGTGTTTATATACCCAGAATAAGCTGCCGTTTTGTAGATTTCATAGTTAACGGCCAAGATACATGAGAATTTCTGAATGTGAGCAAATTCAGATTCTTAAATAAAAATAACTCTTACACCATATACCCTACCCACATTTGCATAAGAACAGTGTGAGGTGTTTGAGAGAATGGGTCTTCAGTATTTAATGGTGCACTCCGTCTATAAATTGTGATGTCTAACTGTTCTTTTCTTAGGAAAGAATGCAGATGGGGCATATGCTACTCTCGTTCCCTCAAAGTCCCTCTCTTCCCACTAAAAAACCTTATCCAGGACTATCAGGGTATTTAGAGTTTGCAGAGAGTAACTGCTCCAGCATTAGTCAAAAACTGTTATTTCCAGGAATTTTTCTGCCCTTTTCTTCTTTATTGATGACTGCAATTCCCTGATTTATCATGCACAGTATATACAGCTGTTATTGCAATGGCCACCTAAAAGTGGTATCTGTCATTTTAACTTTGAATCTTCCAGGAAATATTCAGAGAGTTTTTATGCTGCCTTTGTTCTTTCAGAAATTAAAATGTCATACTGTTTACAATTGCAGCTACAATGAAACTGCTTCTGGTACTAATGGGTATCAGGTCCTGTTTGCTGCCCTGTCCTGCATGCACATCATCTGGCAGTGAGAGGGATTTTGCTGAGCTCTGCACAGGTTGGCCTGTTACACTAACTTAGATTTCTTAATGGTCTCCTAAACACTCGCTTTTATTTCCCTTTCTGCTGTTTGTTGATCTTTCCCTCATCCTTGACTGGATGTCAGTGAGGGACTGGGAAATAACTTGTTCCAGACATGTAGAAATCCGTGGTTACAGAGCTCAGGCTGATCCTCTGCTTTAGCTTAATCCAGAGGTTCTCTAAACCTTTCCTTGCAGGAAATGAACTACTCATTTGGTCTTCAAAATTTAAAGTCTCCGACTAATTCTAAGCACTCCGGTGCTTTAGTGGTTTTGTCTTCTATAGACCCACAAAAGTTTTTGGCATCTCTCTATACCACTATCTCATTAGACTATTTTTTTTAAACCAAGAATTTGTCAACTAGTCTTTTTTTTTTTTTTAATTAACAGTGTTACTAATGTTTACTGAGTGTATGTTACCAGCTAGCCATGATTACAAAGTGTCAGAGTAATTCATAATATCCTTTTCCATTGGGAGCCTGGATTATCACCTGATAATTCCTGATTTTGCAACTGAATTGTGGCAATGAATCCTTACATTTTGGAGCCAATTCTATAGGTTTTACTGTAGCAAACTTCCAGTTACGTTCAAAGTGTGATTATGTGCTTCTGAAAGATTTAAGTGGAGTCTTGTTTCTTGTAACAGTGATGTGATTTATAAAGAAACATCAGAAAGGCAATTTGCATACTACTTTCCAAAGTAACTGAAATGTCTGAACACAGTTACCAGCTCCTCAGTCTGTATTGCACGGGAAAGCTTCTAGGGTTTAACTTCAATATTATTTTTAATTAATTGATAATCTGGCCTACTCCTGCCATCACCGGGAGTGGAGGGCTTGAGTCTTGGCAAAACATCTTTGCTTTGCTGAAGTTGGTGCAGAGGTCCAGTTGACTGTATCTGGGCACAGGTCTTACTCCTCGTAGGCTGATATGGCCACCGTGCTGTTCAGCAAACAGATGCATTCAGGCATCTCGGTCTGATGCAGAATTTAATTGAATGAGTAATCTCACCTGAAACTGGTATTGCAGCACCTGAAGGTGCCTGCAAATTTTCTATCACAGCGGAGAGTTAATAGGTCTAGTTAAAGAGGGAGATTTGTTCAAAAGAGCCATGCATTGGTTTCTTGTAGTTGCTATGTGGGTTTGGTGGGGAAAATAATGAAGTTGATTTCTCCTGATAGGTCATGAAGAGATAATAGTAGTGAGCAGGGAACCTACTGTTCAAAGTCTGCTTGTACAGGGACATGTAGCGAAGAAACTTGTTTTGGGATATCTTATATGGACATTTCAAAGTTTTCTCTATTTTCTGACCTGAATAGTATCATTGCACCTGATCCTATAGCTTTTTCTCAGAACGGATCTCGTTCATTACATTTTTATGTCAAGAAACGCCCCCTCCCTTCTCATTTACTAAATCAGTGAAGTCTGAATTATAGAGAGGCAGTCTCTGAGGGAAAATACATGTTGGACAAAATTATTACAAGGACTGAAATAAAATTAAAAATTTCTTACCAAAAGGTTATTTTTATTAAAAATACAATTATTTTGTATTGCATTCACATAAGTTGTTAAGAAGCCATTAGTAAATTGTTATTTTTATGAGACTATTTCACTCAAGAATTTTTTAATTCATTATATTTTAGTAGATCAGCAGTAAAAACAATATCATTTATTTTTATTACTACTGTAGATTGAATCATGATGATTTATACAGACAGATTGAAGCAGTGACTGTAATTACTGTTACTGTCAACTATATATTTTTCTTAAATCAGACATTTTAACCACCTATAAACTCCATAAATATGGATGCTTCTAATTTTAAGGACCTACTTAACAATATTGCCAGTTTCCACTGCAGAGGTTTCATCTTGGTACACATGAGATACCATTCACTTGGCTGTGTATCTTCCTGATTTACTGAATAGTGTTTTTTGACTGTGTACAGTGATTTCACTTTCCATATTTCTTTTGCGCTATCATCTATATCCTAAGGAAATAAAGAAAACCAATATAAAGTTTGTTGGGTTTTTTTTCCTTTTGTTTCCTTTCAATTTTTATAATCTTTTCTCATGGTGAAATCAGAACATATGTGGAAAGAATGACCAAAGGAGAAGTGTTAAGGGCAGTGGGGGGTGGAAAAAGCAAAACCCAACGAAAACCCAAACAACCAAACAAACCAACCCCCCCACCTTGGAGAATAGTAGTGAATTTTAGGAGGCAATTGCTTACTGAAGATAAGTCTGAAGGGAGCTAAGGAAGCTGGAAAGCTGCCTGGAGGAGAAGGACC
>NW_010170823.1:4807-16760 GCF_000695765.1 Mesitornis unicolor | reverse complement strand
GACCCTCCAGGACGGAGCCTCCCCCGCGGGACAGCATCGTTGTCCGTCCTTCCCTCACGCCGCCTCTTAACGACTGTTAGGGCAGTCCTGTGGCCCGGCCCCTCTGACCCCGCGCGGTCCCGGCCACATTGCTCTCTCTCACGGGGGAGCTGCCCCGCTCCCACCGCTGGGACAGACGGCAGCTCCCCCGGCGGAGCGCAACTCCCTGCCAGCGCCGCGCCGGGCCCGCCCACGGGGACTGTCGCCACATCCACCCGGGGACCGATCCCAGGCTCAGCCTCCTTCGTGCCCCGCGGAAACCCCGGCCTGTCTCCGGGGAGCGTCTCTGGGAAACCCCTGCTTGTCGGGATCTGCACAAGCTTGGTCTTTGCAGCCCTCGCGTCTTCATGGTCTCTTTTCTCTCCTTGCACTTTCTGTTCTCTGACTTCTTTCTGGTGACATTGTCCTATCTCTAGGCAGTCCTTTTTCTTACCCTGCTGGCAGCCTGATACACCCATCAGTCAAGTTATTTCCCACTCCCAGTTGTGTCTCGTTGCCAGCAACACCAATACCGGTATTTCTTTCTTTCTGTTTAAGTCTCTGTTGGTCTTGCAGAAACAGACAGAAGTCACAGTCTGTTTTTCTCTCCTTGTCTTCTGATATCCCTTCACGTTGTCACTGTCCAGTTCATCATGTCTTATTCTGACGATACCTATTTTCACTGAACCATTCTTCCATCTATGTAATGTTCCCACTTTAACTACTCTTTCCTAGGATAATGTGGCTTTGGACTGTTCCCTATTTTAGTTCTTGTCCTCATAGGATTATGTGCTTCTCTCACAAACTTATACTGTATTTTGTTCAGTGAGACTTTATTGGTGACTCATTAAGTCACCAATAAACTCCTGTCTTTATTTTTGTTGCTTGAGGATCCAATCTACCTACTGTGTTCTGACAGAGATGTCATGTTCCTCATCCCCCTCTCTTCCTAGTCAGCCAGTCTTTAGAACTGGAAGCAGGGTATGGTGGATGGATATATATGTGATAGTATGTGCTATGGTAAATGGTTCAGGGTGTGAGGTCATTTTCTTTCTGATTTCTGTAGAAAGAAATAGTAATACATCCCTGATTCTGGGTTGGTTGATTTTGGTTTTTTTAGTTATGGTGAATGGGCTTTTTTCCCCCTTTGAGATGAGTAAAAATAACGTAGGATGAAATGCTGGTGTAGTGGTTGTCAGCCTTTGACAGCTAAATTTTGTTCACATCCTGTTCTACTGCTGTTTCCTCCAGTGCTGTGTGAAAGCTGTCTTATGCTTTCAGTTGTGTGAATTTGGAGTTATTGCAATGGAAATGAATTTTGTCTGCAAGATATGTGCTCTGATAGTATTGGTTCAGTTGTTTCCAAAAACCTTTTGGAACGTCGATTTGTAACATTACATGGATTTGTTTTGCCACAGAAATAAATTGTGTTGTAACTTTAGGTTCAGAATTGGTTTTATAGCTTTCTGTTGAGTCTCAACCACAAGGTTAGTAATAAACTTCTGTTCTGCTGAGATGATGCAGTGTGTAGTACTCCTCTTGGTGGGGCTACCTTGGGATGTCTTGGTGAACAAGTTTGTCAAAAGCTTGCTTTCACAGACACTTAGTAAGCGCAGAATTGGTACTTTTTGTGTTTGCTGAAGAAACCGGCTACTGTTAAGTCAGGGTGCAGAGTCAGTAGCTGGCCATTTGCCATACTGAGTCGGCATTTCCAGATGCAATGACCCAATCTGTTTAGTTGCCTCAGGAAACAGTGGTTTTGCTGCGGTAGACAACAGAGCCATCATTTCTTTTCTGCTGGGTATGTTTTCTTTTCTCTTCAAACCACTTTTATGTTGTGGAGACCTACTATGTTTTATGCTTCTTTTTGAAACTCCTTTCAAGTTTTTAAATCTCTTTGCATATGGCTAAATAGTTTAGACCCCCAAAGTAAAGCCAGCATCGGACATTTTTTCAGAAGGCAGTCTCAACAAAATTATCTGTTTTGTCTTGTTTTAAGCCTTGCATATACTAGTGCGTTAGAGCCATACTCTAGCTGTTATGCACATCAAATGCACAGTAGCTGTGAATAAAAATGTTGATTTGACGGGTAGAAATTCTGTACTAAAGTTCCCTGTAGTGAACTTGTTCACTGCTTGAAAATTGTGACTTGGTTTTGAATCCAAAGCTGGACATTTTTGCTTTTTTTAAACTGTGATTCTTAGGAAGAGTCTTCTCTGCCGGATCATAGCTTCATAGAGCAACTTCCATTGTTGCTGGTAACAATGTGCTTCGAAGGAGCTGCAGGATTCCTCTTCCAGAATTGGCTAGGAGAGTTATATGGCATTGCAGCTTATTTGCAGGCCTTTGTTTGAAGAGTATTAAGATGATGACTCAAGAAGAAAAAATTACAGTGCTCTGTTACACTGAATAGCTTTTTGTCTGTTATGACCTTAATTGCTGCAGAAGGCCTTGAGATTGGTCCTGTAACTGCTCAGTGCAGACCTTGTAAGTCAATGATGAGAGCTGGTGGAGGTGAATCTATATGTTTTATGTAATAGGGTGGAAAAATACGAAAGTAGAAGTTAAGTGGCTTATGTTCTGAAGAGGAAGCACTTTGTTTTGAGTCAAGACTGTATCTAAGATTGCTTGTAATAATAAAATTTACTTGGTATGGTCTTACTTTGAATTCAATCATCCAGGCTACTGAAAAAGAATAATATCTCACTATTTTAAGGTAACAGTTAGCAATTGATTTTGGTTGTGTTACAAGCTGCTTACGTATTTTTGAGTTGGACAACAGATTAATCAAAATGGTTAATTAGGTCCTCTTTGAACTATTTCTCCTTAAAATGGAGATTTACATTGAGAGAGGTTTTTGAAATAGCATTTTCAAGAGATGCCCAAGTCTGTTTTCAGAGAGAAACTTGCTTACGGGTAGGCAAGCCTGTTTACTGTCTTTTACTTAGCTCTAACAGAACTCAGTTGTGTAAGAGGTGACTTCAGGTGTGTCTGCCTTTTGCATCCAGCACAATGGTAGGCTCTTCTTTGTATTCAGACTGGTACTGGCTTCGACTGGAATGAACTTCTGTCTTGGGTATTTCTGTTTTGCTTGACTTTATTTCTAAGTGAATATGAGAAAAAATAATCAGATTTGTTATCTTTAACACATTTACTGTAAATTTTTATCCAAAGTTAAAGGATGGAGATTTGTATGTAAAAAAAAAAATCCAGATGATGATGTGTGGTTGTATGGAGAGAGGCTTAAGTGTATTGAATAGTTCACTACAGATGCATAAATCCAGATATCAAGATTGACTTTTCAAAATCCTGTTTTAGTTTGTTGTTGGTTTTTTTTTCTGTAGAGTATGCTCTTTTATTTTGTCTTTAAGCAATACTTCAGAACAGGTGATAGGGACCATGCGAGACTGCTTTATAGTGGTGGAGAGTATGTATGTTAGATTTCATTAAGCTACTTATACTGTTGGGCTGTAACTTTCTATCTTGGTTATTTACCCACTGAGTGTATGTAGGCTTCACGTACTTTGACATTGTGCTGCCTTAAAGACTACATTATACAGAAAGATTCAGCTGAAAGAAACAGTTGGTTTTAGTTGTCTGGATATAATACTAATAATTCTTCTGTAAAGAAGTAAATAATTACATGTATTGAGATTACAGAAATGTAATTTAAAGAAAGTTGTTGTGACATGTTTGATCTTGAATGCCTGAGTCAGTCCAGTGTTCACCTTTGTAATGTGATAATAAAACACATATCAAAGACTTTTTGTGGGATCCACTGGAATCTATAATAAATTCTACTGTAAAGTAGCACCTATATTACAAAGTGTGTTCATCTTTCTGTTTTGAACTCTGTGTCATGTAGTAAGAAAACATCCTGCAGCTCTTCTAAGCTTAATTTCTCAAATGGGAATGGCTCCAGAATTTCTTATATTCGGTAGAGTACTTGCAGATTTGCATAATGAAAGTAATCATTCTTATGTAAGTGTCAGGACATCTGTTATCAAAGAATTAACTGGTTGTACAAGTTTGCCAGGATTCATGCCTTTTTAATAGAACAGAATCCTAAAACAGCCCAGGTCAGAAGTGACCTCGAAAGATCATCTGGCCCAACATCCTGTGGGAAGGGAAGCCTAGATGAGCTTGTCTAGCACCTTGTCCAGCCACCTCTTGAAAACCTCCAGCATGGGGACTCCACTCCAAGTGACCTCCTGGGGATGTTTTCCCGGTGATTGATTGTTCTTACAGTAACAAATTTCTTTCTTATATGAAGATGACACTTCTACCAGTGCAACTTGTACCTGTTGCCCCTCGTCCTTTCTGTGTGGCTTCTCTTGAAAAGAGAGACTCATCCTCTTTGTAGCCACCCTTTAAGTACTGGAATACTGTGATAAGGTCCCCCCTGAACCTTCTCTTCTCCAGGGAGATGGGGCCTAATTCCTTTAGTGTCTCCTCAAAGGGTTCTCCAGCCCTTTCATCATGGCCTTGCTTTGGACCCTCTTCAGTCTGTCCATGTATTTTTTGAATTGAGGGGAGGCAGAACTGGACACTCCAGGCGTGACATAAGAAGTGCTGAGTAGGGAGTATGATGACAACTCCACCTCTGCTAGTAGTGCCCCTGCGGATGCAGCCCCGGACCAGATTTGCCTTTGTTGCTGCAGCGCTGTATTTGCTGACTCGCGTTCAGCTTTGGTGTCCATCAGGACCCCAGGTCCCTGTCAGCAAGGCTGGTCCTCAGCCATGTGCATCCCAGCCTGGGCACCTCAGTTATGTCAGGTTTTGAACAGGCAATGAATAGAGATGCCTTCTTTGGACCTTAATTTCATTTGTAGTAATTATACTTGATGAAATAACATTGGTTTCAGTATAACAGTTGTTTTCTTAAGGAACATATCCTGGTTTGGAACTGTTATGTTAATCAAGAGTGCCTTAGTAGGGAAGGGAAAATGTCTGAATTTTGTGTTTCAGATCGTAGTGAGATGAGCTGTTGGACTGTAACGTTCATGATGACTGGGCCATTTGTGCTGCAGTGCTTTTTTTTTAATTGAACTCTTTTGTTTACTGTAAGTACAGAGTAGGATGGTAGTGAATTTTGTGAACAAGACCTGGATGTGGATTTTGAAATGCAAACACCTCTCTTCCTTTTGTTCTCAAGGTGATAACAGACTGTAGAAGCTACTGACTTTTCTTTTAAAGCTGCAATTCAAAGATGGATGTGACAATCTTTACTGAATAATTAAGAACGTCAGGTTCTATAACAAATGTAATTTGGTTTCATAAAGACTGGACCAAATAAATTATTTTCAGTTTTGGTCAACATGGAGGAAAGAATTCCTTTATTTCCTAGGCTCTTGATAGTGTCCTAAATACGTTTTGTGACCATTTCAGTGATTCAGTGTGTGTGAAAAACAGATTGGAAGGCATGCAGAAAATCCTTTTTGATGGCCATAGATTATCTGGACACAGGGCAAAAGTAAAACCTGGAGAGAAGCTTGTTCTTCTCATGGCTATGCTAAATATTCAACGTTTTAATTGCTGCCTTACAGCATGGATCTTCTCAGGTCAAGCTTGTGGTCAATCTCAAGCATTTTCTGGAGCAGTAGGAGTTGTAGAAGTAAATGTGTTTAGCTAAGCTAGAAACACCATTAAAGAAATAGCAATGTGGGACAATGAGAACATTATATCAGAACATTGTATCACATTAAACTCTCTCCATTTCTTTATTTTGAGGAGAAAAGCTGGTCCTGTTGAAGAACAGGCACCAGATGGGTTTTTTAATTAATTTGCTCTTAAGAGACAAGGATTTTTTATTTAAAGTCTGATTTTTGTTTTAAATTTCATTCATGTTTTTCAAGATTGCGATCTTTAAGGATTGTCTTCTTTTCAGAAGCTAGTGGCAAAGGTGAATTACTTCTGCGTTACCTAGTGAACTGTGGGGCAGTAGTGGAAACTGCCCATGCTTCTTGTAAGCGTACCTGTACTTTGAGTGGAATCACTGATTTCTGATCTGCTTGTCTTCCTAATGTCTGTAATAAAAGACTAAATCTATACTTCTACTGTAAAATGTTTTCATTTTGTCTCAGCTTTAGATAGTAAGCCTTATCTAATTTCCTTTTCCTGTCTTCTCCTGTGAAAATGCTACTAGATTTTGCTACTATGCATACCAGCATATATACACAGTCACATATTTACATATAGTAATGTATAGAGATGTTAAAAATTATTTTAATCCTTGTTTCAAGGAAGCCTGGGTCAAGATGTGGATGAGAAAGACTAGCAAGTTAGTGTCCAGGAAATTACACAAGCGTTTCACTGCTTCCTCAAGTGTGTTTGTTATGCTTAAACAAAATAATAATTCTGTATTGTGACAACTGAGGTGTTTTTCTTAAAAGCAACATCTGTTAGGTAGTTGCTGTGCCCCTAGATATTTGCTGAATGGATTCTGTTCACTGATCAAAGTCTACAGGTGTACCTCTTGGGCTTCCTATATGAGAATGACCGTGAACTCTCACAGTTTGAGGTGGTCTTTTATCTGCCCCTCAGCTGTAATGTGTGTGACACAGTTGATTGGTTGGTTGTTTTTTTCCCCCTTTTTTGTTTATTTTTGTTCTTGGGATGATTTAGTGAAGAATGTCAGAGAGCCTAATGTTACTTTTTAAAAATCTTGTTAAGAGGAGGACTAGGAAAAATTCAGAAGGATAGTACCCCAAGTTATGCTAATATCTAATGAAAGCAGATGAGGTGACCTCACTTTTCTACGGGAGAAAGGCATAGGACTGTTAAAATGAAAACATAACTATATAGCAGTTGTATTCGTAATAATTCTCTTCTCTTACTGATTATTCCTGTTGTAATTCTGTTCAACTCTTGTCTTTGTCATCTAGCCTGTATTTAATAATCGATAACTAATTCCATTCTAATTGCCTATAGGGACTTTGGGAATGGGCCCTACTTTGCTAGGCTGTTTTTAAAAGAACAGAACATACATTTAAAAATACTTTATTACTGTTTGAAAGAAGAACAAATGGTCTTTCTACCTGTCTTTACAATTCCTAGTATTCATATCTTTAAAATACTGTTGGTCTCAGCCTTCATGTATTTGAAGTGATAACTCCTGCTTCCTGGTTTTCCTATTGACACTCTTTTTGAGACCCTTACCCTTGTTTTCTCATTCTTCTCTTGTGATCTGTTAACAGTTACAGCACATGGTAAGAGGAGTGGTTCTATTTAAAGTTGGCAGAGCTTTCCTAGTAGTCTTCCTCCTGTGCCTCCCTTTCTACCCCAGCAATCCCCTTTTAGGATGAGCTCTGCTTTTGGGAATTATTGTATTTGAATGGATCTCCAACAATGTGCAGAAAGTATGTGGAGAAATGGCTGGAAAGATAAGCATAGTGTAATAAAGCACATGTTACAGAGCAGAACTGCAGCAGTCTGTATCTGCTTGAGCCTAATATAACCATAGGAAAAGTTTTTGTATGTAACAGGAACACATTATGGATAAGCTTTTGGGTTGAAAAAGGTTGTCTACTAAGTTTCAAAGTGTACTTCTGTAAAGGTAGTAACTTTTTTTGCGTTATATGTGTACTGTGTTTAACTTAGCTTACACGTTTGGAAATCCTATGATAAAAACAGTGCATATGTAAATACCACGTATTCTGGTTTTGTCCAGCAAAGCAGCTGAGAGGGTTTTGACTTTTATATGAAGGTCCTGCATAACGAAGTAATGTTCTGCTAGGGAGTCTCTTTGAGTGTTAATGCTAAAGGAATCTTGAACTTGTTGGTTAAAGGAAAACCACAGAATAGACTGGTGAAATAATGCTTCTTGGCAGTGTTGGTGCCTTAGTGTTGTTTTCCTCAACTGAAGTTAGTCGATTAAAAGTCAATAATTTGAATGCAGGAGACTAAAAGAATCAAGGGCTTCAGTTGCCTTGAGCTATTGTCAATGCTTAGTATGCAGTTTTCTAAAATGGAAGGGAGAATTCCATAGTTTGAGGTCAATTATATTTTCCTATCCCTGAGGAAAAAAATTTTCTCTGTTGTTCTTGTTTCAGCAATGAAGGTCAGAGCTGTCTGGGTACGATATCTGTACTTTAAATTCTGATATTAAAATAAATGGTTTACCAATTTTCAAACTGTACTAAAATTATACTGTTCTTGTATTCATGGTTCTAAAGAAAATTGACATCTCTATTTCTTTGCATTGATCTGTTTCTTCTAGTCTCCCCTCTCACCCCAGTAATTGATCACCTATAGTGACGTTATTCCTTCTTCATAAACTGAGACACACATGCTTGCATAAAATCATTCTAGAAGAGGTTCTTAGGCAGTTGCAAGGAGCCTGGAGATGGTTATGAAGGAAGTGCTGTTTCTGTGACTGGTTGTCTGAAAGGAGGGCAGAAGCACAGTGGGGCTGTATCCTGAAGAAACATAACAGTAAAACATTGAATCCTAGGAAAAAATAAGGCATATGTTATTAAAATCCAAGTAGAAAGGAAATAAAAGAATGTCTGTTAAGCTAACAAAGACTGTAGTTAAGTAAGGTACATAGCAAGACAACTTCCTTTAAACCAGATTTTTTTAATGGCTGTTTTAATGTTTGAAAGCTAGTTATAAAATATTAAATAAATTGTGCTTCTATAGCAATTGTGGCTTATATTTGTGTTCTCGTTACATGTTTTTCATCTTACCATCTCAAAAAAGATGATGTATAACTAGAAAATGCCCAAAGGAGGAGGTAGTAAAGGTGACTGAGGATATTGGACAGCTTCATTTATTACTAGTGTTTTTCAGATATGTAAAGGTGTTTAAGGAGCATTATGACATGCCTGAAAAATCATTACTGGTGTAGAAAGAGAAGAATGAATAACTTGCCTTGTTTCATTAGAAAATAATGGTATCCAAAGAATGACTTTAATGCAAAAAAAAAAAGCTTTTTTGTACAGTACAAACAAACAGAATGTGGCTTTGCAGTGTGTTGGAGAGGCCAAACTATAGATGGGTTTAAGAAGGATAAGACTGGACAGTAATGTACTTAAAAACTAGTGATGGTTCTACTGTCCATGCAATTTGACTTTCCAGGGCAGTGTTTGCTGAAGCCCTGTCACGTAAGTTTGCCCTAATATAGAGTGATCCGCCTGTATTCTCCTCTCTAAACATATGCTTCTGGCACCTGGTGTAATACTGGCCAAGGTATGTGTTTGATCTAAAGTAGTGTGGCAGCTCTTAGATTTTTTTGGGGTTTTTTTTTAAGGCCCCCTCAGTAGATCACCTGCAACACCTGGCAGTAGGTGTGAGGCTGATGGTATCTGTGAGCCTATGTCCAAACAGGACTTCAGTTTTCTAATGTTTGTATTCCTGTACCTGGCTCAGGAAGGATCTGTGAAACTGAAGTTGGCTACTAAATCCGATCTACAGTGAATCAGTAGTGGTGTGTGAGAAGGGCTTTCGTACACCCAAGGACAGTAAAGTGACGACGAAGGGATGGGGAGGGATGCCAAAGAGTGCAAAATACTGAAGGAATGAGTGTGCTCGAAATGCTACTTTTCCTGTAGACTTTGATGCCATCTGCAGGTCTGAGTTTGATGCCAAAATGAGCCTGGGATTTAAAGTCATGGATTTAAGAATTTGGGTTATTTCCTTGGATGCTGTGAATAAATGGCTTTGTTTTAAAGTTTCAGTTCTCATGCTTATGTAGTAGCTCAGTAATTCACTTACCTGTGAAAGAAGTGTTAGATGCCAGATGAATTTCAGCTTATTATTTCAACCTGCCATGTGCAAGTGTCAATCACAGGATTATTGGCCGTGCCAGGCTTTGGTGTGTAAGGCATGGCCAGTAGCTTTACATCTCTTCAGTGGAATAATCCAGAGCAACAGACTGATGGAGATGGAAAACAAGTGATTAAAGGGGAAGCATTGCTATCAAGTTTCACTGCTACACAGGTACTGGCAAGTTGGTTCCTTCCGGCCAAGTAACTCTGGGATACAAAGCAAACATGTGGTGAGTTGGTCAGAATGAGGATGTTTGGCTGATTAAATTATTTTTCTTTTTAGCCTAGCAGTCACAATTCAGTGATTTTATGAAAGAGAGAGACTTGAGGAGATCAAAGGCTTAAGCTTTTAGGTTCCTTTTCTTGGTTTCACAAGGCATGATATGACAGATCCTTGTTGCTAGAATCAGGTGAATGTTTTAAAATTTTAGCAGTGTCAGGGAAACTTGGAAAAGACCAGAAGCTTCATGATACTGTTGTGAGTTCTAGCTCAAAAGAACAGGAATAATTTTCACAGATAATAATAGTATCTGAAAAAAAAATACTTTTTTTTTTAAGGTAGTCTGTTGCTCGGGGTGACCTGTTTTGTATATTAGTGACACAGTGTTCCAGCATGTGTTGGTGTCCAAGTTCACGATACTGGTCCTAGACATGTAATCAAATCCTGCTCAATTGCTGTTAAAACATTGCTTCTATTTTTTAATGTCAATTAGAGATTTTGGTTTGTTTGTTTCCCAGAAATGCTTGCTATAAAGCAACTTGTAAGTCTGGGATAGTGTCAACAGTATTGAGAAGATGACGCACAGCAATTCTGGTAGTTGCTTCCAGCACCATGCAATTTAGAGAGTCACTCTTTAATCAGGGGCAAGCAGTCCTGGGAACGGGGAGCTTTGTGATGAACTGGGTTGCTGTTGTGGGCAGACATCATCTGGGCACATCTGCCAGGCAAGGCTTTTGGAGATGCTGGATGTGAAAACACTATGTGTGAATCTCAAGTTGAATTAAAATGTGGTATAGAGCTATAAAAAACTAGACTGAGGCTACCACTATATTTTAGATCACCAGATACCTGTTAGATAACTACTTTGGTCTTTAGTATGCATCAGCTACTTTTAAGAATTGCATTCTCACTTCTAATCCAAGTTGTTTAGTAAATCTACCGTCTAGAAACTAGGTTAAAACTCTTTATTCAGTAGACAGTATTTATTTTTCCTCAGTTGTCTAAAACAAGTATTGTTGATAATTGATTAGTTTATCTTAAAATATTGCAACAAAGCTGGAAAACTTTCTATGTATTCTATAGGAAACACAGTGCAGAAAATGACATTATTTCTCCTGTTCTCATTATTGAGAAAAAGAATATTCTCTAATGTTTATTTCTGAAGCCAGAAAAATCAGTTTTGTGTAAGGAGAGTATTTGCTTTGAGAATAAAGATATTATTCTTTTAAAGTGATCATTTTGATTAATTTTGTGTTTCCAAAATTACTCTCGTTAGCTTATGTCTCCCAGGGTGCCATGTCTTGTCCTAATTTTAGTATTACAAAAATGTGAGATAAAGTGTAGGTAGACCAGACTCCCTTCTTCTCCAGTTGTACCTTTTCTGTGATAGCTCCTAGTCTTATCCCTTGCTCTGTGCTTTGCCAGGCTGGTGAAAACAGAGTATTTTTAATAGCTGTAACTAAAAGGAACGTTAAAATAAACCACAGCTGAATGTATATCTTGAAGTGAAAAACCTTGCAGATCTATTCTGAGACTTTTGTTGTTTTCCTTGTGATTTTTTTCCATACATCAGTGTCTGGTATGCAGAGTTCATGTTACAGATCACTGGTGATTAACTGAGAATGTAGTTTGGACAGTAGAATTGAGAAAGATCAATGGATTAAATTTATTTTTGGGTTAATATTCAACCAAATGCTTTGTTTTAATTTTCATTTGTTGCTTGAAATAAACACTCTTTTATGGAAAGCTTCATCTATCTCAGGAGGATTCATAGGAGGGAACACGACAATCTAAGGCTAACCAGATACAATGGTAGGTCCACTTTTAAGACACATATTGCTGACCATTACGGCCAAAGGTGACAAGTTGTAAACTTTGTATGGTTTGAAAGTACCAGGTGAATTTGAAAGAGAAATTGGCTGGTAATTGAATCCATCTTTTTTTCTGG
>NW_010170823.1:0-4776 GCF_000695765.1 Mesitornis unicolor | reverse complement strand
CTTTCCCTGCTAGTCCATTGGAAGGCTTGACCAACAGTCGCACATCTGGCTTTGCTACTTCTCTTTTGCTACTTTTTTAATGTCGCGGTCCTCAGGTGTTGCTGACTTCCCTTGTAAGAAGGCCTTGAGCCCTCCGTTTAATGTTAGTGTTTGCTGTGCTTGGACTGTTCTGCATCTTCTGCCAGCTTCTCTGGCCTTGGATGAGCCACCACCAGTGAACATCAAGGTAACATGGCTGAGGGCACAAAGGTAAGGGGGTGCCAGAGCTGCTGTGGGGCTGCAGGAAGACGAAAGAAAATGAATTCTGGAAACAAGCAACACACAAAATCAAAGCTCGCTGCTTTGGAGCCAACAGGGATGCAGTTTTTGAGCGTGCAAGGATAAGCATTTGGTACAACCGAAACTGGAACTACCTCATCACCTGCAGCTTAAAAGAACATGAGTACATTGAGGTTCTGGATTCAAAGTAGCTTAAGGGAGTGGAAGTTACTTTTCCTTCCGCAGAAAACTGTGACCGTGTGTGTGTGTGTAATAATTCTTATACGTCATCATTTATAACTTTGTAACATCAGTTTTCTGATATTCCTTGGCTTTAGGACAGTGTGCTTAAGTACTAATATGGTGTGACTGCTCATAGGGAAGCTGTAAGCAAAGTATCTTCAGTTGTTGTAACATTAACACCACAGCAAACCAAACATTTAAAATATTTTAATAATAAACTCTAATTCTGTCATGTGGTACATTACAATAGTACTGTGTTTACATACATGTTGTGAAGATCTATAAATAAAATTCTAGGCTTCTCTTAATGGCTTTTTCTGATACTGTCTTTGCAAATGAAGAAAAAGGAACACAGGTTAACTTAGGCTATATGCATGTAAAAAGGAATAATTCACTCTTCTAATTGTGCCACATCTGAACCAAAGAATTTGACATATTTGCATTGGTAGGCTATCTTCCTTCCCACTGTAAAACATTTAATCGGTATTTTAGATATATAGGTCAAACAGTAAAGTCACCTTAAAAATAAAACTATGAAAAAGGTAAAAGAAAGTCCTCTCAGTTTTAACACTGAAAAGTTAAGTGACAGTGAAAAATTATATTTTCAGTTTTTGTGAAATTCATAGATTGCTAAAAATTACTTTGTGATCTCTTCAAGAAGTGGGGAAGAAAACCGCACTTCACTTTTTCTGGAGAACATTCATTTAAGCAGAAGACTGTGACCGAGTTTTTAAATTGGAGAGTGGCATTATGTATGTTGACAAGGTCTCTTAAATCCAAACAAGTATGTGATTAATTATGACAAAGATAATGGAAATAATGCAAGAGTTAGCAAAAACTTAAAGCCAAGCAGACCACGTGGGACCTCTGAGAGTTGTTCCTTAGCATCAGGACACAATGGAGAGAATGCAGGGAACTTGCTTGTCCTGGTAGTTTATTCAGAGTGGTTTTAAGACATGGCGATGCTCATGTGCAAGGGCAATGGAACGGAACATGTGCCTGCTTCTTCCTAATTACAGTTCACAGCCTGGGGTATTAAATTGAACTGAAAGTGCACGTGGTTTAAATTAGTATGTTAAACTCTAAACTGGTGCACCAGGCGCTGGCGTGTTCGATTTAGCAATGATTGCTGCAAAGCACCAATCTCCAGCAGAAAGAGGAGTTGATTGCTGATTCTCAGAGTCTGTTTTTCAGAGCCTCTTCTCAGATTTTGTTCTGCAGCAATATTTCAGTTTTGATGCCATGAATTTTACACTGGTAATAATGGAGCTGTTTTAAAATAACATTGCAGTGATAAGAAACAGATTTTATTGTTTTTCAGTGTTTGTATCCTTAATCAGTTTCTTATCTACAGTTGATTCAGTGCCAACTCTGCCGATATTTTATTTCTGAGAAAATGTATATGCTATACTTCATTTTTTGTAGTTGATCGGTATAGATAATAAATAATGGTTATGTTGATGATAAAATATTGCCTTTACTTAAGCTTAATCTGAGAGTCTTTAAATACCATTGGCCTCAGTACATAAAGACTTTTAACACTGTACAAAGGTAATAGTCTAATGGCAGGGATGAGGTTTGTAATCTCTTAGTGTTTCAGGAGAGGCTGAAAACAACAAAATAGAAAAGTTGGTCCCTTCTCACTTCTTTGCCCAGTAATACTGCCTTTCTTCATGCGTTTGCTTCTTGTGTTTTCATCAAGGCATGACAATATTAGTAGCAAGAAAAATAAAAAGGCACAAGCTGCCTTGTTTCTGTTTTAAGATGATATGGTTTCCTTCAAACTAAATTACCATAGATAATGTGTAATTAAAACTTAATCAAGAGTTAAAAGCATCTTCACCCTGTTTCACAGAATAGAATTTAATTTCTGCTTTCATCAGCAGCAATGGGAAGCAGCAAAGCTCAGATTTGCTGCCAATAAATGCATACCTGGAATACCAGAATGAAAAGTGAGTGAATGTATAGTGACATTTCCCTGTCTAAGCAGACATACATGAATGTGGTGGGGGGGTGGCATTTGGAAGAAGGAAATAGAAGACAAGGCAGAGACTGAGTAAGGAGACAAATGACTTTTGCAAAAAAGGGAAAGTCTGATTTACATTGTGGGGTTTTGCTGATGGGGGAAAAAATGTGTGTTATGACTGGTGTAGAACACCTGAAGTGTTCCAATAAAGGAGAGCGTGTGTGTATGTATATAAAAAAATTACTTGCTATTTCCCTTCCTAGTAGAGCATTGTTTAACTATCTTATTTAGATGATGTTAAGCTAACTATTCTGAACTCAGTTTTCTTTATGGAGGCTGAGAGGGAGGAAATCCAGCAACTGTTTTGGCTGTGTGCTTTCTCAGCCTGAAGTTCTTCTCTGCTTATTTCCCAAGTTTGCAGCGTGATCCTCACCCACCAGCTGCTGAGGTATTTTACTAATGCAGCTGGGACCTGTGTGTCTCTTCAGGCCAAATAGCTACTAATGCATCCATCTGTACCTGCTCTCCTTCCAAATCTTAGTGTCTCTTCTCACTGCTTCATTGCATCCGGGTTTCAGATAGATTGCTTGAATTTGTTGTGCTTGAAATTTTGTTATAAGCCGAAGAAATGGTCACTGTTTTTGAAATCAAGAATTTTCAGTTAGTCTAATGAAAATTTCCACAGTCCAATCAAAGAATTATTGGTAATTGAGTTACAGTGATACCAGTATTTGTTTTGAATTGTGTACAGTCACCAGGATAAATGCACAAACTTTGCACTATCTGCTCTATCTCTGGTGCTGTGCCCACCTTTTAAGGTGGATGGTTTCATTTGGGAGTAGGGAGGGTTATGGCCAGTCATCAACCTCCTGAGCCCCCGCTGGGAGGTCTGTCAGGTTGACATTGGTAGCTTCTTCCTTCTCATTGCAAAATCCACTTGGGTCATTATTATCCAAGTTGTTTTTCCTGTGCTGCCTTGTTATGATCCATGTTAATCCATGTTAACAACTACTGGTACCTCACAGAGGGAAAGTCAGGGTAGTGCAGCTCTCTCATTTTCCATCTGACTGCTGAGGTTCTGTTGGTTTGGATCAGAGTGAAATAGCAAATGAAAAGCTGCATAAATTCTAAGAATTTCTTGTCTAGCTTGTCTCTTTGCTTTTACAACTAAGCTGAACTTGCTAGCAGAAAACAATTTGAAGTCATTTTCTCTTATATTGGGTAAACAAGGACTTGTTCTGCATTTTATTTCCTGTATTTAGGGTAACTTAGATCAGCTTGCCATTAAACATATAACAGCAAACCTATGGTAAACCAAAAACCAGACAGATGGGAAATATGCTCCCTTTCTCTATTTTGTATTCAAGAAAGTGAAAGAAATAAGCCTTAAAAATAGATTTTAGTAATGGTACTTTTTCTCTGAAATTGGGGAATCATTCAATATTGGATAATTACATAACGTAAACCAAATTATTTGATGATACTGTTTTATTCTGCCCATAGAAATAATTTTATTTTAAAGAGAATTGTGTAAGCAGTCCTTGGTCATTTCCTTTGTTTTGGCTAAAGAGCAGTATTAGATTTTTCTGTATTAGTGGAAAAAAAAAATCTGATGGGTTTTCTCGAACTTACTGTAGGCATTGATGTTCTTGTGCTAGCTTTCATGATTGTTTAATACTGTTGAAACAAACCGCTAGGTGGCAATATCAAGTAAAAAAATACAAGAGGTGCAATTCAAGTTGTCATCTAAAATGGGACACTAAACAGTAGGGTTGATTAAAGTGAAAATATTAAACTTTCTTGTATGTCAAATTGTCCTTATCTAGAGAAGAGGTGTTCTGCAAAAGTGCTTGGTGTGGGTGATTGGTGACTGAGGGCAGCCTGGTTTATTTGCGTGGATACAGAGGAAACATTGTTTTCACTTCCATGTGTCTGCAATATATGTTACACATTTGAAAAGGGGAGTTATTATCATACTACTTCTTGATGAAACTTGTTTTAGTCTGCCAGTTAAAATTAGTTGGGCTTATATCAGTGCTACTTGAGAAACAAATCCTCACTGGGATGAATGTAAACATTTTAAATGAGTTAATGTAAAGTCAGTATGAATTTACTTATGGCTGTGAATGAACTTAGGAAATACTGAATGTGTCTGTTACAAATAGACAATTTTATCTTCTTCAGTGTAGGTGCCACTGCACAGCACACAGGCTTGGTTTGTACATGAGACAGAAGACTGAAGGGACTTGTTACTAAATAGCTTGTGAATGCAGTCTGCTTCCTACACAGCTTAGTACATACAGAAACCA
>NW_010170822.1:0-6019 GCF_000695765.1 Mesitornis unicolor | reverse complement strand
AAATAAATAAATAAATAAATAAATGTTAACTAAATCATACACTTTTTTCCCTAAAAGGAGCTTGACCTGTCAGCTGTCAAGTTACATCATGAATTTGCGCTTTCAAATGAACTTAGCTAGTTTTCAAGACATGTATGTCCATCTATTAAAAAAGATGCAATTACTTTTTGGCCAATCCAATATCTCTCCAAATCTTGACACAGTCCCAAGTCACAGAGGTCAAGTGTATTTTTAACTGCCTTGCTGAATAAAATCCATTAATTGCTAAACTTTTATCAGGTATTTGCTCTGCAAAACACACATATCCATTAGTGACAGTGGGCAAAGTCTGTTTGCGATTATTTGAATCTTAGGTATTATGGTCAGCTGCTTGCAATTTGGGATGTGGGTCGTCTGCCTCCCCCACCTCCCCACCCCCCATCCCCTTAGGTAATACTAGATATTAAACCACTCCATCAATCTTGTAACCAAATCCTAGCAGATGTGGTTACAAGATGAGCAGATCTATGTCCATCCATTCACTTTTATAGTCCTGTAGGGCACAGCACTGTTATGCCATGAGATGTTTAGGGCATTGTCTACTCAATCTAGTAAGATTATGAGGTCATAATAAATTATACTCAATCTAAAGAAATAATATTAAATCTAAAAAGGATCAGATTAAATCTAAAGAGACCATCAGATCATAATCTAAGTCTTCTGCGGTCACTGGACAATAGGCCATTTCTTTAGATTTTTCCAAACAGCTTCTCTTATGTTTAAAGAGATATTGTTTACGTTACTATTAATGCACAAAGGCTTTGAATACTTTAATGATTCTTCTGTTTTCTCCAAAATCTGTTTTTCCAGATTTTAATAGATTCATTTTTGCCCTTGAAAGAAATGTAAAATAAAAACTCACACGCTAATACTTATTGAAGAAAAAAAAAGTGATTATTAACAACAGAAATAGATTAAAGTTGTACTTTTGTAAGCTCCTCTACTTGATGTGTGTTTAGAATAACCCTTACTAATGTTTCTAATATTCTTAACTATGATTTACAATGAGTAGTGAAGAACAGGAATTCTGCTTTCATTCATCTAAATGCAATTCCAGAAAGGCCTTTGGTTTTGTTCATGAGTAGAAGAGCACATTTCATTTTTAAACTGAATGTGTCCCTTTGGTTGCCTATTTTTCTGGAATCCACAGTTCCCCAGTTAAATCTTAATCATTAGCTCAGCCATTATTTCCATCAGTGCCAACAGAAGCAAAATATAGCTCAGTTGGAATGACAATATTTTAGACTCACCTGACACTGCCATAAATCAATCACACAAGGTAAAAGACAGAGGAATGTCCTTTCTCTAGACTTGATGCTAAGATGGTGTAAGATCAGCTTTGTTCCTCTTAATTCTACAGATCCGTGCTGAAATATATCAACTGATGGTCAATATATCTGGCCACCGTGTCCTGCTTAAAAACTGGAATGGATTACTTAGGGTCTGGCTCTGCAATTATATTTCCAAGTTGCCGCTTTAGAGCACAGAAGCCAGATCTCATAAAACACTGAAGTTGCTAATACACCAGTATACAAATGGTTAGTAGCATGTGCTGCTAATGCTAACCCTTTCCCAAAGATTTAGGTCCAGTACCTGAGGAAGACTGGGAGAGACAGGAGTGGCGAGAAGAATCAAATGAAGTCCTTTCAATGAGGTCCTCATTGCAGGCCTCCCTGAACTCACCTTCACAGCTGTCAGTCAGGCTGCAGTCTTCACCTTCTTTCTCATCACTGGCTTTTTCTCGCTGACTTGTTTGCAGGCATCTGGACAAATCAAGTATTGCACTTGATGTTAGCCTTTGAGTTGTGAATATGTAGCCAGCCAAGCACAACTTGACATGGCCACACAGGCAAACACCCAGACATTGGATTTAGTCACCCACTGTGATTTCCCACTTTCCTGGAGATATGAGAAATCATTCCAAATGGATCAGCCATCTAAGCTGCCTGTGTCTGATTGTCTGAAAGTGTCCTAAATTTAATCAAGTGAAACGGGGCAGATTTAAAATACTACTAGCTGAAGTAAGCTCAGCTAAATAAAACATTTTTTACTTCCAAAACAACCATTATCTGTCTAAGAGATGGGGGAAATCTCAGCATGGCGCTATTTTCCTTTCAGCCTTTCATTTGGTTAGGCCAAGGTGTTGCTTGCAGAAAACCTCATCCACTTTTACTTCTTTCACTGTCTGAAGTTAGACACTGTCAGGGACAAGAGTGTCTTACCAGTTATGAAAAGTCATTTCCTTGCTCTTGCTAAGCAAGCAAGCCCACCCTGCCTATGCTAGTCTTCAGACTCTAGAGGGGTCAAAGCTTCCTCCAGGTTTCTTCTCCCTTGCCCAGCCTGCAGATGCTTCAGCTGGGAGGACTGATGGAAGGATTGCCATTGCAGGGACAGGAAGACAGGAGGGCAAGACTATCCCTTGAAACTGTCACCAGGTGGCCAAAGAGTCTATTTTATTACTACAGCAGAAAATGAATGCCCGTTCTATTGCACAACGAGATTTCTCCGACAGTCTCACCGCTTGTGCTGCTTTCTCTGTACTCTCAGTTCAGAGAACATATCCTCCTGGTGGAGATCTCTTCCTCCTCCGGAGCCATAAAGGTCTTCTGTCCTCAGACCACACAGTTTCAAAGAGCTTACTGCAGGTAGCTGCAAAAATGACAGAAGTTAGTTTGGTAACATCAAGAGCTTTCTCCAGATCCATTTCTAGACTGTGAGTTTTAGAAGGCATCAAAGTCCACTGTTACTCCTGATTTTACAGATCACCTCTCATCATTTTCTTGCTCTTCAGTCTTAAGAAACCTCATGCTCCAGTTGTGTGCACTGTTACAGCTTGAGGAACCCAAGGTGGCAGTAACAAAAATACTGATTTATATCTCACTGGTGTATAAGCCTGTAGCATTTATGCCAACAAGTATATCAAGACCAGTACCACAAAAACTGCCTTATTCAGCATATGACTACAGTTCCCTTCAGCATCCCAGTTGACAACACACAGTAATTCACTCAAATGTTCAAATTTGTTTCAGAAAATCTTCCAGTGCTCAGGCAGTTTCAATAGAGAGGCAAGGGAGTGACACATTTTTTCCAGTGGTTCTTTAACATTTGTTGTCAGCATTAAGTGAGGCTTTCAAGAGCATAGCGATGCAGGTGTTCTGTGCATGCCATTTCCCTGATTTAGCACAGCCTGTTTAAATGTACACACGTGCATCTGTGCTGTGTTGAACTTCAGGGCCCACAGAGCTAACCATGATGAGCCAGATTGCACCCCCTTACACACATGGGTATCCTCTCACTGAGTTACTGCTGAAATGCGCAGGCTGACCCACAGGGCCAGGGGTACTACCCTGCTGCCAAGAGGAGCGAACTTTGGCTTTGTGTTTGTGTAGTCGATAGGGATGACCTTGCAGCATTAGCAATCTGATTATGCCAACATCGAAGAAACATGGCTCAAAAAAATCTTTTTCTTAACAGCTGTTGTAGAAATCCTGTCAAAGTTTGCAATCCTGCCTTGCACTTTTCTCAGCCAGGATGATAGGAAATGCACCACCAGCAGCTGATACATGATTTTCATGTGTTCCTTTACAGCTGATGGTTGATTGCTGACAGCACATGGGCACCTTTGTATCATCGGAGCAAGAGATTCTGTGTCCTCCTTCAAGCCAATTGCATGGTGTGGGGCATTTGGGCTATAGAAGGGTGAGCTGCCACAAGCCACAGTGGGAGTTCAGTTTATACCAGGATTTATGGGGGTCACCAGTCAGGAATATGAAGTATACAAGAAAAACATACACCTAGCTTTTGCCTCCTTGCACAAAGGGCCTTGGTGGGGTTCCCACGTATAACTTGACTGAGTCCTAAGAAAAAAGAAAACATTTTTACTCCAGTGTTTAACAAATGATGCTGTCTTTGAGATCAGTCAACATCCTTCCCCATAGACAAGAAGATGCAGTGGTTCAGGGCATAGGTTCACAGT
Organism: Mesitornis unicolor; assembly: GCF_000695765.1. NCBI lineage: Eukaryota > Metazoa > Chordata > Aves > Mesitornithiformes > Mesitornithidae > Mesitornis > Mesitornis unicolor. The sequence continues at coordinate 2,004 of NW_010170822.1, read as the reverse complement.
GTCAGCTGGCATGGTTTGACACTGCTGCTAAGAGGCAATTTCTCTGTTTCTACCAGAATCTGTCTCCTCCTATTCCTGCCCTGTCTCCTCCGCTGTCCTGGTGCAAACATTTGTGTGGCCATGTGGTAAATCAGATTAGGGAACAGATCCAAATTAAAGCAAATATGTTTTTTGAGTTGTTTGTTTGTTTGTTTTGTTTTGCTGGGTTATTTTTCAACTGGATCTTGATCAGAATCAAGTTCCCCATGTGCCTATGCAGATGTTCTTGCCAAAACAAGAGACAAAGCAGTGAAGTGGCAGGAAGAAGCAGTGAACATTGGGTGAAACTGTCTTTATCAGTAGTGCTAGCTGTCTAAAAGTGCATGTGAAGTTAAGGTGTCATTCCCTAGCTACCTGTACTCGGTTTCCATGTACTTTTTGAAGTACACTTAGCTGTTGACACTCCATTGCTTCATCAGCAACCAACTGAGATAGGACTGGCCTCTCAGAGAAGACGATGACAATGCTGGGAAAACAAACACCATTTTCCCATCTAATCTGCACTCTATGGGCTTTTGGAGTTGCACTATCAAGGTCTTTCCATGAGACAGGGAAGGATGTCTTGGGAAGTGCCAAATATTGTATCAGAAGTGAACTCCCTTTCCATGCAGCTGTCCCCACAAGCTGCTAACTTGGCAGTAATTCCAAGTGGTCAGGGCACCAAGGGCAGTGGTACACCTGTGTTTTGGGCTAGCCTGTAGATCACACATGTGCAGTCAAGGAACTCTGGGAACCCAAAAGAAAGTGCTCATTGACAGCAGCAATGCTGCTGCAGTATGAGACTGCAGTACACAGAGTTTGAGCCCATGATCCAACAGGGAGTGAATGTGCATCTCCATGCCTTTCTAGAGGACTACCTTGGACCACATTCCTGTGACTGAACAAGGCGTGACCAGATGTGACTTAAGTAAGCTCCAGCTAGGCTGACAATTTAAAGGACCGAGCAGGACAGCTTTTGATGAGGTGTGAAAAGCAACTTCAGCAAGAGAGCACCATTGCAGCATGGGGCTGTCAAGAAGGGCAGCAGCACATAATGCATGGTAAGGGGCTGAGAAATGAGGAGCCCAGATGACTTGCATCTTCTGCTGCAGAGGAAGACAAAGGAAAGTCCATGCTAGAGCAGGTGAGTCCCATGGGAGAAAACATGATGAACCTGATGTAGCAGAGGCAGGGGTTGGTGGTATTCTAAGCACCCAGGCTTTCATCAGCAATAATAACATTCAGCAAGAGTTAGAGGTGTGGGAAAGAACAGGACTGAAAAATGTACATTACCATGTGTCAAATCACTGGAGTCATCTTCTTTGAACAGCTCACCAGAAACAGTAGGATCTGGAGGAGGACAGCCACTGTACAGGAGGCGGGCATTGCTGGATATCTCTGCATTAGCAGACCACTGTGCAGTTCCAGGTTTGGAAGCTGTCAGGAGTCTTGGGCCACATCCAGACTGCCTTGCTACTGCCCCAAGATTCAGATCTAAAAGAGAGGTTTTTGCTAGTTGTCATGGTTTAGACGGTTGTTCTATCACCCAATGAATCCTCCCCACCCAGGGAGGGGAATCAGGAAAAGGAAAGGAGAGCTATGGGTTGAAATATAAACAGATTTAATGAAATAATAATATAAAAACCCATATTAATAACAGTATTACTATAAAGTACATGGAGTTATACTCGGCCAATATAGTAGGGGAGTAGGCCTCTGGAGCAGAACATTGGATGAGTCCCTCTTGAGATGTCAGCCACTGAAGAAGGAGGGACTCTCCCCAGCAAACTCCCTGATTTATAGTGAGCATGACATTTATGGTAGAATTATTTTAACTGGCCAGCCTGGGGTCACCTGTTTACCTCAAGACTGCTAAAGACCTTGATCTTCACGTACCAGTGGTGGCCAAAAACTATAACGAAGTGTCTTATCACTTGGTTTCCAAGAAATAGAATATTGTAATTCGGTCACAATAACCCCATGCAG
>NW_010170821.1:0-8500 GCF_000695765.1 Mesitornis unicolor | reverse complement strand
AAAGGCTCTTTTCAGAGCCACCCACAAAATCGTAAAGAGTTGCGTCGCTCTCTACAGCTTTGTTTCTTCTAGCGAATGTAGGAGAATCTATGCAGGCCTTTTTTTTTTCCTTTAAGTGTTTATGCTGTTACCACCTGCTTAAGTTTCTTCCAGGGAAGTTTTTTTATTAATACCAAGTCTTACTTTTTAAAACTGATTTTTTTCTTATTGTTTCTTGGTTTTTAAAAATATTTTATTGTTACAGTAAAGTTATGTTTTGAGAAAATCTGGACGTCTTGAACACGTCAGCATTGGCAACAATACTTTTTCGTGATATTGGGGTAAACGTCGTGCTTCCTAGTGAGGGAATACAGGAACTGGCTTTGCTGTAAGATCTCTGTTGTGCTTATTAGCTGGTGACGTAAACGGAAGACTTTATATCAATCTAGATTATTTCTGTTCTTTGAGGAAGTATTAAAGAGTAGCTGATAGCTGTGCCAATTTTGAGTAGCGTTGAGTTTTCAAACTCGAAGATAAATGGAGGAGAGAAGCAAAGCAGATACAGAAAAATGTGTGAAGAAAAAAATGTCCCGGCAGTGATCCTGAACCAGTTCTTTCACAATAGGAGGGATGTTCCCTCTCTTGGGCCCCTTGTTGACTTCCATTTCTCGTTGCATTTTAACGCTATTACATGAGAGAGTCCCGCTTGTTTCCCGTAGCAGAATTAACTCCGTAGACCCCTGGAGAAAGGATTTCAGCCAACACAGGATTACTGCTGTTCTCGTTTAGCTGTCTGCTGTGCCACCACGGTGACGGCCGTTGGGTTACACTGGGAAAAGCACTGTCGCTTTCAATTTCGTTTTTTTCTGGCACTTCTTGCTGGATCCCGCCCCTTTTCTCCGTGCGGCACTGGGAGTTTTGATCTCCCACATAGTTCTGGGAGAAGGTGAGTGGCTCTTCGAAGAGTTGCTACCGGTGCAGCAGGGCACAGCGTTGCGTTAAAGTCGTTTCTCTGCTTTGGTGCCGCCCTGCTCGCTTCTGATTTCCTTCTGGGTTTATCGGGGCTCCTCGCGGCTTTTTTAGCGTCACAGTATTATGCAGGCTCTTGGCCGCAGAGGCCGTCAGCTTCCTGACTTTCCTGAGGCCCTTTTTCGCACTTCGTGGAGGCGGACACGGCCTTGGTGACCAGCTCAGTGGCTCTGGAGCAACAGGGATAGTTTTCAACATGACTACAGTTTTCCTCATCTCTGTTCTCCAGTACATGAAAGACAGAGCTGTGGGTTACCGTATCTCTGGACAGTGTGTTCACTGAGTTTAGCTTTCCTAACATTTAGTCGGTAATAATTTCACCCATTTACAGGGGAGGGAAGTCTCCACTCCTCTCCGAGTCTGCTTCTTCCATATCCTGAAACTGTCATCTGCATATCGGAACTACTAGGGATCGTAGCAAATATGGGGAAGGGTGCTATGAAATCCTCTGGGTACATGTGCATCATCTCGATGTTGTGTGAGAAGATTTAAATTCCAGTTTTTAGACTGTAGAAACTTTCAACTGAACATTCATTCTAATTCTTTCCCTTACAAATGAGTGTTCTGATATCAACAGTGCAAATGCAATAGTACAGGAGATACAGTATTCATTATTATTCTTGTAGTTATATCTTTTATTTCCTTATTGCAGAATGCATTTAGGAATTATTTTGCTTTATTTTCAAATCGTACATCTAAGGATCAAAGCTTTAAAAACCCCATGAGGCTACGTGAGGTCTAAACTGTGAAGGGCCACAAGGCCTCAGATGTACATTGTACAGCCAGACACTTTCGCCAAGGTGATCCATAATGTGGTTTACAAAAACTGCGGTAAGAGGGCAAATTGGTTTGGAAAAGATCTATTTTTCTTAACAAGGCGAGTGTGAACACCTGCAGTCTCCTAGAAGCGTCATAGACAGATTCCCGGTTATTTTATTCACACTAACTCGCTTTTGCAACTACAGAAGAGAAAAAAGCGGAAACACCTACCATCAAGAGACAAAGAGAAATTTCTCTCATCCAGCCCGTGTGAATAGCACCACTTAGCACCTCTGACGGGCCGGCGCTGCGGGCGGTCCGGCAAAAGGGAGCTCATCATCTGCACCGCCGTGCCGCTCACCGCCCCTCACGGGCGGTTCCGCTCCTGGACCGCTCCCACTGCACCCATCACGCCTCTTCGGTCGCCGGACCGTCTTGAAAAGCTGGCTGGACATTGAAACAAAATAATTCTGTATTATATGTATTAATTATGTATTATAATTTATATTTAAGTACTACAATGAAATATGTATTATAATTACTTGTATTAATTATTTGTGGATTTATTTCTTCGTTGTGCCTTTTATTCATTGAGCGAAGGAAGCAGAAAAAGAACGAAAACACTCAAAAGGTTTTTGATATCTACTAAGCAGTATTGGCTTTAAGGTATGATTTAACCCCACGAGTTTAATGTGGGTCCGTTAACGGAGAAGAAGCCACGTTATCTCGTCGCTGTGTAAATAACAAAGCAGACAGTACCCAGCAGGACCCCATATTTCTCCAGCGACGACGAAAGCCCCTGGGCTTGTCGGTCTGGCCGTGACAAGCGGAGATTTTCCTGCTCCCTGCATCGGTGCCAGAGACCGGGATTTAAGGACCGAGCCGTCTCCTGTGGAGGAGAGAGACGGAGTAGAAGGAGGGAGCGCAGTGTAACGCAGCCTGGTTAGAGAGAGACGAACAGAGAGGGCGGCCGGGCCGGACGGAGAAAGACAACGAAGGGGCGGTGGGGGGGGCTTGCGGGGGCCAGAGGACGAGCGGGCCCCACTGCTCTGCGGCATCCTACAAACCAGCCCTGAGCTGCCAGCAGCGCCTAGGGACAGCGGGGAGAGGGCAAAGAAAAGGGTTGGGTTCCTCAGGGAAGGGCAGAGAAGGGTCTTGGATTTTTAAACCCAGAAACAAGCTATTTCCTTTTTTACTTTTTCACTAATAAAGCTATTTTTAGGTACTTCATTGTCAAGAAATAAGGCGGAAGAGTCCACGTCATTCAGTTCAGATAAATGCTGTTAATAAACCCCAGTTCTTCTGAAGCTTCCTGCTATCCTCTGTTGTTTTTATCCTGTACCATTCCCTGCTGAGGAATACAGTCCTTAATGCAAATGTTCTCAGTTGTAAAATACTGTAAAAATGTAAAAAAACAACAACAAAACTCAAAACAAACAAACAAAAACTTTAAAGATTTATCTGAATTAATGGTGTTATCAAAAGGCTTAATTGCTCTGATTGTTTTCATAAACTTTTTAGAAACCCTCATGGTTTGATTTTTGTCCCATGAATAAATGAGCAATTAAAAGCTCTTATTGTAAGTTTGAGGTACAACACACACATCTCATGAGGTTTTGCATGACATGTAAGCATTGGTTAAGGAAGAAACTCCAGAAGCTAAATATGCCTTACACGCATGGTACCATTTCACTTCCTTGGGATTTGTAGCAGTGATTTCAAAAGGCAGAGTTAAAAAACCCCTCCGTGTAGGGGGTGAAACTGATTCAAAGAAATTGTCTAGGCTTCCTGAGCCAGTTCAGCTGAGCCCAGGCCACAGAGTTTGCTTGCGGTCAGCCTAGTCTGCTGGTGCTTGGAGCACAGGATGATGCAGCTCTATTTAAAGATATGTTTCGATGTATAGAAAGATTTAGGCTATGTCATTCCTACGGCAATTCTTGTCCTATTTTCTAAACTGGATTATTAAAGACGCTAACTTTACTGTGACAAAGGTGCGTAAGACAAAAAAATAAAACCCTTTATCATGTGGAGTGCTCAGATTGTTTTGCGTTGCAATGGCTGTTACTTGCTACAAAAGAAAAAGAGGATGCATAGGAGAGATTTATTCATAGCATAAAGGTAGTGAAAGATCCAAATACCTGTAACTCTCTCTGTGTGCCTCTTCTTATTCTGGGAATTATTTCTTACATTTTCCTATGACCCTTTCAAATTCGAAATCTATGTGCAATTGCAGTAGGACTACAAGTACAAAAAGGTGGTGAATTTTTCTGGTGATGAAAATTCCAAACTGTTCTGATATTTCTTTCACACACTAACTACTTATTTTCTGGTTTTGAAATGCAAGTATGTCCAGAGCTGCTTCCTGAGCTTTTTTGAGTTAAACAATTAATGGAAGAACCTTTGTGATTAATCACAGTATCATTTTTGACAAGGAATGCTTTTGGAACAACATCCCTATCAGGGTGAGCTGTCAAATAGTTTAGTTTTCTGCAGCCACCATAGAAACGCAAATCAAAACCTAAAAATGGCTTTCCACCTGCATGAGCCTCTGTTTCCATGATGCCAGTCTCAGAGGAAAGAGCTGCCCCTACTCCTTGTCATGCTTCTTCCTTGGTGTGTGAGCAGAGAAGGGAGGAGGGGTGTTCTCAGATGCCTTTCCCTCTACTTCCAGGCCTCCACTGAGATTTGTGTCATGTCTTGAACTGCACTGTGTTCTTGATACAGCACAACCCTGAGATCAGGTTTTCGGAGTCCAAGGACTCATTTTTTTCCTTTGCAATCTGAGCCAGGCATATTTTCATTACTAGTCAAGCACTACATCAAGGTGTATATAAGTCTTATCTTTTTCCCTAGCTGCAGTTAAAAGTTTCTACCTCAGTGCTAAATATTTTGAAATATATTATTTTCTATTAAAATTGGAAAAGAACGTCTCTGGGAAATTAACAAAGCAATAATTTGCCCTGTGTGTTAGTAATAGTAGTCTCTGGCCATTAGGAAGAACAATATTATTTCATAAGTAGGTGAGCACATATTGATTCACTACATTAAAAAAAAAGAGCAAGTAGTAATATAAAATTGCTATAGTCAGTGTGTGATTTGTTCAGATTTTGGATCAGGCATGTGCCATTTGTTTCTTATTTCTAATTCACTGTCCAGCCAGTTAACTAGAGAATACAGTTATTCGTTTACCCAGTTGATGTATTGCACTTTTGCAGAAAAGCACATTTTTTAAAACGTGATGATAAATAAATATAAATTTTACTGTAGGTATGGTGTTCTAGAGAAGATAAAAGTCTTTCCAAGAATGCTAGTAACTTTATTATTCTATTAAAAATAGAATAGGGAAAATTTTTGTAACTCTTTGAATTAGTCTTCAGTATTCTTTATGACTGGTTATTCACTGCAAGACTAAAATGTAATGTAACTGATAATTTGCTATAAAAAAGGTTACGGCTATAAAACAAATGATAAAAAATATTTTTATGACCAAAAAGAAATATACCCTATATTTCTGTTGCTGTGACTAAAAGGGGTATTTTGAAGATAAGCATGGAGGGTAGATCAAAATACAGCACAAAGAGCTTGTTTAAAGATTATGTGTTCTAGAGCTTGCCAGTGTTGAGAATTGTTAGGATTAATAGTCTTGCTTAGCACGAGAAGCTCATGTAGTTGGAGCTGAGGGTAAACTTTTTGATAAAACAAATACTGCAAACACAGAACTAGCTGAGTCTGGCAGATGCAAGCAGAATGGAGAAGATAAAGACCAAGGAAACAGTTTCTGGAGAATGAGGTAACTTCAGAAGGCCAACACAGTGACCAAGAAAAACAGCAAGTAATCAAAAGACTATAGACCAGAATTAAGTGATTGGACTTGGGGATCAGTTGATGGGTGGTAGGGTCTTATTGAGGGGCATAATCTGTGGTAGAGGCCCCTCTTTGGAGGCACCCAGGTCCTGCTGCTCTGCATGTTGGATAAATAAAGAATTTATTTACTCAGCAGATTGGAGACTCATCTTTTTAAAGCAGTAACCTAGGGCTGAGCCCTGTTGATGTGGCACCTGCATAATCCCAACCATGGTCTTGGTGGCTGCAGCATAATTCCTGCAACATCAGGAAGATTTATTCGAACATCGCGCCATCTTACTCTCACCACATGATGTCATCTGGGTAGAGTGCATTGAATAACACAAATAAAACTGGTGTGAATAGAATGGGAATTAACATTAAAGAATATGAAAGATGGAATAATATGCCATCATATGATTTTATATTCACACTGTTTTGTTAATTTTGAATGTTTATTCTCTTGCGGGATGAAATTATGTTTGGTGTTCTTGCTGAGTCTAAATTCTGCTACTTTTACCTCTGGTGAAAAGAAGTAGTACACAAAATTTTCCTTGGTAGTTGTTTTTTGTAATTTCAGAGACATTAGTCTCAGCACTGATGGAAAAATAATTGATGTAAGCATGCAGTAGAAATGTTATGTTCACATTATATCCCTCTAATATTGCCTTATCATTCCTACTGAGACAGGAAGAAGCAACTATCAGCAACATATTCTTTTCTGTTGAGTGAAGTATTTTATGGGCCAAGAAGCAATTTCACCTACTGAAACAGGCACCTTAAAAGAAAAAAATCCCTGAAATTTCTGTGAAAGCTGTGTTAATGAAATACGGAGCATGGAGCATACAAAGACAGGAAAGGCAAAAAGAGTGCTTATGAATTCCTGACCTTGGAGGCCTAAAGACATCAATGAGCTCCTACTTTAAATCAGGCAATAACGCTGCCCTGTGACAGATGTAGTTTGAAATGAGGCCTTTTAACCTTTTTTTTTTAGGTCAGCATAGCTGAATTTCACTTTCATGTGACTATAGAGAATAAGAGCCATTGTCAAATTCTTCTTCTAATGATCATCAATGTCAAAACATGAGCACTTTTAGTATATGACATTTTCTAGAGTCCCTTCCTTGTGATCCACATATCCCCTTACAAAAAAACCAGAAAATATAATATACCAAGGTTTATTCCGCTATTTAGGTACTGGGTATGTATGCCCAGAATATGCAAATCATGTCTCAGAGTTTGCACTAAGGCACTTGGAAAGACCTCTGAACTCCATTTGAAGCTGCAGAAGAAAGGAGTGTGGAGAATGCCTCTTTCCTCTGGATATCTGAAACCCAATCTGAGAGGTCTCTGTCAACATTCAAGCTGAAATTAACTTTGATAAATCAGTGGCAGATTTAAGAGAGGCCTGTATATATTCTCTATACCTGTACTACCAGACAACATGCAGGCAGAACTAGGAAGTTTGACTTCTGTGGTTCTGTGGTCCCTGAACTAAGTATGTAAGTCCACAGAAAATGCACAGAATTCGAGATTATACAGGCACACTTCAAGAGAATCACAGAATCATCAAGGTTGGAAGAGACCTCTAAGTTAATCAAGTCCAACCATCAACCTAACACCACTGTGCCTACTAAGTCATGTCCTAAGGTGTCACATCCACGCGCTTCTTGAACACCTCCAGGGATGGTGACTCCACCACCTCCCTGTGCAGCCTGTTTGACCGCCCTTTCAGTAAAGACATGTTTCCTAATATCCAATCTAAACCTCCCCTAGCTCAACTTGAGGCCATTTCCTCTTGTCCTGTCATTAGTTACATGGAAGAAGAAACAAACACCCACATCTCTACATTCTCCTTTCAGGTAGTTGTAGGGAGTGATAAGGTTTCTCCTCAGTCTCCTGAGAAGGTGATAATGGCTTTGATCTGCATCTATAGCAGCTTCTAATTACCAAAGGATGTGATGGAAATATTCACAGAGCTCATGGTTTGAGGCTGAAAGATTTTAGTGCTAATCAGTAACGATATGATAAACTCTGATAGTTTAAATTGTCAGCCCACAGTGGCTAGTTTATAAGTTTTTAATAGTTTTAGTCAGACAGGTACGAAATAATACTGATCTTTATGAAGATGAGTTACGAAGGGAATATTCTCTACCTAAAGCAGTTATAGTGAGAAGCTATGCAAGTTACTGTAAAAATCACATGCACAGTAAGATTATTAAAAATTACTGAAAATAAAAACTTTTAGAAAGGGCTTCTGTGGTGTATTATTCACTGGGCTATGGGTAACCCTTATGAAGACAAATATCACTTGTTACTACATAAATTATTTTACAGTAAGTACAGTGTGCCGTGGACACCACTTACTACTTCTACAGCAAAAAAACAGGGAAGGCTGAGCACCATCAAGTGATAGATGTGATTATAGTGGTTACAACGATATTCAGGGCTAAATTTCCATTAGTAATAATTTTGATACTTTCCGATTAGAAAACTACAGAAGTCCCTTGCACACCCCACCCTCTCAATTTACAATGCATAACATACTTAGAATTAAGATGTATGTATTGCACAAGAAATATACATATGATAAAATAAAAACTCCAATAGAACTATAAATTGAGGAAGAAGTACCATGTAGAAAATACACTAAACCTCTAGTTTGTTTGTAAAGCTTTAGTTACAGCAAGCTGTTTGCTGCCCATGTAAAGCATATGTTCTCTGACAGTGGAAGCTGAAAAACAAAAATTGCTTTTAAATTTCAAATGGGAGTAAAAAGTATTCTAAACTAAGACGTCACAGTAAAGAACTAAAGCAGAATTCTTTCCGTATTTGAGTACACAGCTCTTTTAACTGAAAATGTGGGTGGCTCTTAAAAGAGCCTTTGGGT
>NW_010170820.1:0-25784 GCF_000695765.1 Mesitornis unicolor | reverse complement strand
AAACCCCTCACAGAAAACCCAATACAAAACTCTTTGTAATTTTGCAGATCCACCAGCCATCATCCAATGTTCTGCTAGAAATATTTGGAAGATGTTGGAATAGTTGGAAGGGCATGCTCAGATGTTTCCATCATCCTTGCTTAATGAATGTACCATTGTCACCAGGGTTAGCAAGGAGTAGCTATGACACCCTTGATTCAGTTCCCAGAGTCAAGAATGCATTTTAGACCACAAAAACAACAGGACAGGCTCAGCTGAGAACTGAAGTGGCTGTCTTCAGGAGTTGAGGGGGAGGTAGGCAGCCTAAAAGCTAAGGTCCATGTCAGTAAAGAACAATTACTATTCTTGAACCAGACAGTGCAAATGTGAACACAAACCAAAGAATTGGAATGTTGATTCTGTCAAAAAAATTGTTTTGCTTCATGTTCCTTTTGTATCCTTTTACCAATGTAGTTTACCCACAGGAGACTATACAGCATACTTCCTATGTATTTATGTATATACATGTGTATTAGTGTGTATCAATGCATGCATTTATGTATTTTTCACTAGAAAAGACTCACAGTAGAGAACTCCACAAACATTAAGAGCATGGCATTTAGCCTCCTGGGTCAAAAGAGACTTGACTGAAATCACAGTTGCATACATAAATGCACTGGGGTAAAGAGAGAGAAATCTTTCAATATTTCAGTTTTCCTAGCAGATGGTGGAAAGTACTTAGACATGATGACTCTTCCTAGATGTGCCAGCATATGCTGCAGAATTGCCCATACAGAAAAGCCTTGCTCATTGCAAATCTCCCAGGAGCTATCACAAACAAAGCACATCAATTAACATTCACTTATTATGTGAATGTGTGTATGTGGCAATTTTCTATTTTACTCTCATACATTGGGGCCACAATTTCATCTGCTTGACAGATATGCCAGATGAAAGTCTCAGCACTTAGGGTTCTGCTCTTTTCTTTTTATTTTTATATAGACATACTTTTATATTTTCTTTAACTTTTTTTTTTTTTGGTATTTCATAGCTAGCCAAATGAGGCTTGTTGCTAAACCCATGTCTGTGGCAGTTTTGCTGGCGTGATCCCAGAGTTTGAGAGAGACAGTACAAGCAATGCAGGCAGCTGCCTGGTCCAGCATTATAACTCAGTGAACCCTGCTACAGGTCAAACTTTCAAGCAGTTTCTACCATTATATCAGCAACTTCCAGGCATGTAAATCATGCTTACCTGAGACTTGCACCCGCAAGAAGGCATGTGTCTTAAGAAAGGCATAATCTATGTCAAAGGTAAATAATGTATCCTAGAAAGCTAGAGACAGCTTGAATAAATTACAACAGAAACTGCACAGAAGGGTCTGTAAAAGCAGCCCTCTTAGGAGCACAGGAATAGAAGGGTCAGCTGGGGTTGTCTAATTCCCACAGTCCCAGGCAACTGTGCAAAAGTCTGAAATTAATCCATAGGGCATCTGGTCCATGAGCCTTATTGCAATGTCATAGCAGACCCTCATGGTCCAGCAGAATATGCATCATTACAAAAGCAACACTACAACAGAAAAAAACCACAGCGCTCTTTCCCAAAATACTGAAACTTTGTGGTAAGCATATGTAAAAGTCATGTTTTATGTCTGGAGAGGATTATTATTTCAGTTAGGAAATGGATAGAACAGTGCCACAGAAAAGTTGCTGGTTTCATTTCCTGAAAGTTGAGCATTAGTTGCAGTACTCTCTCAGTGTCTCCTCTATGCGCATTCTCTCTGCAACTCCACTTACAGTGCTATCTCTGTCTTTCCTTCAAAGAATAGGTGGTGAATAACAAAAATCAGTAAAATGTTGTGTCAAGCCTAATACTTCAGCATACAAATTGTGTCTGTGTGCTGCATCTGAAAAATACAGAGTGTTTACTGCCATTGTGGTTTGAAATTTGCCTGATATTTTCTGCCAATAAAATGTTTATTGGGTAGGAGAAGAGAGGCGTGTTGGTCATATATTTACACTTCAGATGTGTCTGCCACCAAAAACAAGTGTGATGCTCAGAGAAACACAATAGCTAGATGGTAATTGGCACAGTGATATTTTTGCTGCCTTGCATCTCTGTGGGCCAACCTTCTGAGACACTTCTTTCAAGAAACATGTTTCTTAAACCTTAGCAGTGTTTTCTGCAAGGAAAAGCTGGGTGTGAAAGAGGACTGTTTCATACGGTGCACATCAGTAGTTAAAGCAAGAAAAACTGCACCCAGTGATGTTACTGACTCTGAAAGGTCCTCTAAGGTGCTGATAGAACATTGATAATACCACAACTTCTGCATTGAGCAATGTGATTAAGAGCTTTGACTAGTGTTGAAAGAGCTAAATATTATTTCAAGTCTGTAGAAGGCATATGTCCTTTGATGTGTCATTTTTCCACAGGCTACTATTTTGAGGACCTACAGATAAATGAGAACTTGCCAATGCAGTAGGAGTTGCATAGTCTCGCAAGAAGGAAATAATTAAAAACAACAACAACAAAACAACAAAACAAAACAAAAAATACAACAGTTGGTGTATATGGTAGGGAGAGGGATAGGAATTTTTTTTTCCTTTACACATTTCTCTCATCCTTCCCATTTCCTTGCCATGAGAAGGACCCTAATGTCACCAAAGTGTTATTTCCATAAATAGTTCACTTTAAAAAACCCAAACAAACAAACAAAAATCACAAAAAAACAAGCAAAAAAACCCAAACCCCCAAATCTCCACAACTGGAAGGCAAACTGGAGGGGTAAAGAGCTGGACAAGATGGGAGCCTGGAGATTTCATTGAAAAATAATTCTCTAATTTCATTAATCAAGAGAATTCTAGAACTCTGTGTTAACAGAGCTTAACATCTACTTTACCTAACTAACTACATTGACTCTTTTGAAGTGCTTACTCATTCCTAGCTCGAGAAACACTAAGTCAACACTAAGTCTTGAAGTTTCCTGACTACTGAAAAACTGAACCCCCTTTTCTGAGCTGCCCAATGCACAAATACATTTCTACATGCTGAGAGGAAAGGAGCCATTAAAATTCCCCTCATGCTGAGTGCAAGTTTGGGAACTTCAGAGAAAGCAGGCAGTGCCCTAAGTCAAGTGTCTGTAATTTCAGCTGTTTCACCTTCCATGAACTCACTAAATTGCTTTGCCTGTCTTTGTAATAAAGCATACTAAAGTTTTTATTTTTATTTTCCAAACGGCAAGTTGAACAGTTTTTTACAGGTTCACAATATTCCTGCATATCACTTAGATTTTTCAGAAAATGTATTTTCAATTAAAAAACCATTCTGATAGGATATTTCTCGAGTATGTGAGAAATTGTGGATCATTGTGGATGAAATTTTTAGAAACAGAAAATGTTGGAGACATCTAGGACAGAGTAAGAAATTGCTATTTTATACCCAGGGAGATGTCTTTCTGTAATACAAGATGATCTGCTCTTTGCTCCTTTTTGCCCCACATCTTGGACCTTCATGTAATGCATCAAATGGGCTAATTTGGAGAAGCTTACAGTGGTAATCTTAATAACAATGATAGTACAGGTCTTTTTTTTTTTGTTTCCACAGTGTGGCAAAAAGGTATCTGCTGCAATTCAAAAAGCAGCTCCACTGCATATCCTGGCAGAAACTTTAGAGTTCCTCTTACAATCAGTTTGACAGGTCTGCAGACTTGCCACAGCTTAAAGCAACATTGTTGTTTGTCAATAGGAAGCCTCTTGCTTTAGTAGTTCAATTTTTCATTTTTTTGCAACAAGCCTGGAGACTTACTCTGTGTAGACACATTTTGGTGAAAGAAGCAACTGGTTATTCTGATTTTGAACTAAATAATATAATCATAGAATATGTTGGGTTGGAAGCGACCCTTAAAAGTCATCTGGTCCAACCCCCCTCTGCAGTGAGCAGAGACAAACTGATAACCAGATCCTTGGAATTTCATTTGTATGAGAGGACACGTTGCACTATGAGACTTCAATATGGACAGAAGGCAACAAGATATATGACAGGGTTCTAGAAAATCTTGAAAAGTTTGGAGAAGATGGATAAGAAGTAATTTTTCACTATTTCTTCTAATACAATAGCTAAGGATCACCCAATAAATCATGGAGTTTAAAACACTCAGTGGAAAGACTTCACCACTTAATGCATAAATTACAGAACTTAGTGTTGTAGAGAGTTGTGGAGATCAGTAGTGTAAATGAGTTCAGAAACAGATTAGACAAATTTATAGAGGAGATCTCCATTGAACACCATCATCTGGATGCTTGCTCAATAGGTCCTTAAGCCAGTGACTGCCGTAAGAGAGAAGGATATACAAAGAGAAAGACTACTCTGTGCTTCCCTCGTTCTTTTGTCAGTTTCTCGGTCCCCTCTTACAGGCTACAGGCTGTCAGGAAATAACCTAGATAGCTGGAGTAGCTGGGAAGGATTTGTTCTTTTTGTTTACAGTTCTCCCAGTCACTATATCTACTTCTGTTTTAAAGGGTAAAGTAAGCCATAATCTTGTAGCTCTCTTGGACAAAGACAAGTATCTAAGAACACTGGGCAAATGGAAGACAATTTTCTTTTTTTCTAAGCTATCAATGAGTGGAATGCTGAATCTTTCTGTACTACTTTCATCTTGGTTAAATAGATCAAACATTCTTATCTAATTTCTTCAGGTAATAGGAGTGAGCAGTGCATTTAAGACATAATCTATCTTCTCTACTGTTAGTGCTGTCAGCAAGTTTGTTTTCCTTAACTATAACTCATCTTATTTCACTCAAAAGATTACCATTTAAGGCACATTGAAAAATAAATTAAGAAAAAATAAGTATTTAAGTTCTAGCGATACCTTCCTTCTTTTTTCTTTTGTGGAAAGATGGGAGAAGGTTATATGTCCATAGCCTTCAGTCATCACAATTATTTCTGTTCAATTATTATTATGCTGTGATAATATCCAAATATACCCAAAGGTCCTTTGGTCTTAATCTATTCCAATTAAGTTTAATGCAGTGTTGTCATAGAAGCATTTACGGAAGCTTTTGCCTCCTCTACACCTAATCAGATTCTTGATTTCCTTAATGGATTTAATCAAAACAGGTAATCCAAGTGGACAAACAGTAACTTGTACAATTCTGGTTTTGCCCCACAGGTAAAAGAAAACTTGTTTTTGCTGAGATTGTTGGTGATACAGAAATTTTGAATGTTGTCTCATTTCTTATGCTTTGCTGAATCCAAGCTTCTGTAACTTTAAGAAATATTTGGAATTTCTGCATTACGATCATGTGAGTACTGTGCGAAGTTCTGAGCTTCCCAGTACAAGAGGAATATGGCCATACTGGAGAGTCAAATGAAGGGCCACAAAGGGGGTCAAGGTATTGGATCATCTGTCCTAGCAGGAAAGGCTGAAAGAACTGGGCCTGTTCAGCCTGAAGAAGAGAAGGCTCACAGGTGACCTCATCAATGACCTCATCAGTGTGTACAAAGACTTGAAGGGAGAGCGTAGAGGAGATGGATCCAGGTTTTTTACAGTAGTGCACAGTACGAAGACAAGACACAATAAGCATGAACTGCACAAACAGAGGAGGCTGTGGCTGAACACCAGCAAACAATTTTTCACTGTGAGGGTGGCCAAGCACTGGCACAGTTTGCCCAGTAATGTAGATGAGTCTTCCTCTTTGGAGATATCCAAATGTCAAATGGTTTTTGAAGAAACTTTCTTTATTGCTGGCCTGTGACATGGTAGACCTGAGGTTAAATCCTTGCTCTGCTTAGTTTGAAATTTTCTAGAATGAGCCTGAGAGTTAAGCCTGACAACTTCAGTCACTACCCTAACCATGAAATTATAAAGTGTGACAGACATACAGTGTTCCCTTGTACAGTTTCATTTTCATAAAGAAACTCAAAAAGCATTTTTTTTTAATTCACTGAAGAAAAAATCCCAACTGTAACAAAAGTTACCATAGACATGGGACTTATCTTCCAGTAAACTCAATTTTGATATCAAGAATTTCCTTTTTAAACATTTACTTTTACAATATCTTTCAGCCTTCATTTACTACTTAATCTTTGGAAAAAAGAGTGGTCTGCAATTTAAGTATTTAATTGGAACTCAAGAGGCTGTGCTAATTTCCTAATTTTTACAAAACACGGCCTTGCCCAGGCCATGTCACTGCTCTCTGAGGGCCCCTGCTCCCCATCTGTAAAAGAGGGTATAAGGCTTTTTTCTTTCTTGACTTCTGTTGTGAAAAGGCATGTGAAATTATTTTTGTCCTTCACTCAGCACCAGTAAAGCCTGGTTACAGTCTGGACACAAGTCTAGATTTAGGCAACCTCACTTAAAGAAAAATTGCATCAATTGACAAATGCTTCGTGAAAGGTGGAAAGAATTATCAGAGATATTGAAAAAAGACTGTTTGAGAATCTCGAATAAACTGTAGTTATTTAACCTAGGGAGAAGCAGGAAAGAAACTGTTCTCACCTTATTGTGGACATGATAAGAAATAATGATTTTAAATTTCAGAAAGATTTAGGTGTTAAGGATTAGGTTAAGTGCTATGTGTTAGGGACTGGTGAAATTTCCGAAAGAAGGCCATAGAGCTCATTTTAAAAAAAAATTGCTAGGTTAGCATCTGTTTGGAATTATATAGTATTACATATCTCCCATAATTTTACTTATACATACCAGGTAGTGTTACTGGTTAATACAGGTTACTGCAAAACGCTGCTTCTTCACTGACTCCCACATTAGTATCCCCTGAATCACAATGATAACTAAATGAGGGCATGCCTGCAAATATCCCGGAGAGCACTGAACAGGGAGTGCATAGCTTGAAAATGAACAATGCAATTTTTAGTTGTGTTTAAGATGTTATTAGTATAATCCATAAGTTTAACTACCCAAAAGAGACAATATGTTTGCAATGTTCCTAAAATGTGTAAGCAGAAAAGAAAATTACCTGATTTGATTGGCTTGAAGTTTTCTTTTACCTCGTATGAAGCTGGCAAGTGTTTCAAAGATTTTCAGCTGGTTTTCCCCAAACTTACAACTTTGAGCTGTACTTGCTGAAGGAAGACCAGGCCAGGAGGATGTGTAAATTCTTCATAATATGAACCAATCTTTGGGATCACTTAGATGAAAAATTGTCCCTGTGCTCATTTATTATTCATTTAACCAAGAAGGAAATGCCTTAGCCCTTGTTCCCAGCAAACTAATCCACTTAAAATATGTTAATAACTTCTGGGCCTGACCCAAATTGTTCCCACCACCATTAAACATGTAATGACTTATTCCACACTTGGTTAAACTTTAAGAATTTAATGTGCTATGACACACAATACTCCTCTCCAATCAGCTGGCACATACTGGAATCCTGTAGAAAGCTTTTTCATATACAAACGTCATGCTCCATACATGTGTGTATATACATATACAGATTTCTCTTACTGTAGGCCTCTACTCTTGCCAGCAAAAAGGTGCTCTGATTAGAATGAACTTTCCAAATAACACTGCAGGAAAGGCAATTTGCAACCTCACAGTACTGCAGCCAGTGGAGATTCAGTGCTAATTTCCAGGGCAGCTAGGTTGCACCTTAGAAAACACTGTGCGTGAATTTTCTTTCTGAGCAGCAATTTGCATAACAGATTTTGCTCTTGTTTGTCCACCTGTCATTATGAAAAACAGAAAAATGTAAAGATATAAGGAGGTAATTTTTGACAGTAAGCAGGTAAGACAAACTCTTCATTAATTTTGTGGTGGTGTCGAATAACACAGTACTTTGTGCTCTCAGATCTTAGTGGGCAGAGTTGCAAAAAGTTTGGCTTAGTGATTTGAGACCTCCTATAGAGGCTATTTGATTTTGAAACCGAAGAATCAAAATCATGAATTTTGTTAGTGTAAGCTATTGAAAAAGAGTCGGTCCAAGAAAACTGTGTTATGTACATGTGGAACAGACAAGGAAAGGCTCAGAGGGAGGTTAGATTATACTTACGCCTGTTGTTAACGGAAATTAGTCTCCACTGCAGTTTCTAAGCTTACAAAAAGATTTCTTTTGAAATTATCTCTGTTAACAGTTCTTCAGCTGTTATGGGAAAAAAAAAATCAACAAACTAACCAGCAATTCCCCTCTTTTTCTGTTTGAAGCGGAGAGGGAAATCACATGAAATATTGTGTATATCAAAAGCATTTAAAATTTTAAGTAAAGCAGTTAAGGTTCCCTTCAAACAGCTAAAAGGAATATTTTGCATATGAACATACAGCTATAGTCATCTAACAGCTTGAGCCTGCATCATGCTAAAATGTCTTCTGAAAGAAGTTCAGCATTGTTAACTGCTATTGAAAGTACCTGGACTACAGCTGACTTAGTGATTCATAAGAGGGAACAAAGCACCTTTCTGGATGACTGGATTAGACAGTTATTAGTGGAGACCACTGCGTAATCATGTATGACTTGAACAAAGGGCCTTTTTTGGTGTTTGCATATGAAATATTCACAAATATAGCTATTGATTCCTGTTCAAATTTAGAAGAATTTGGAACATACACAACCTATTTAAATATAAAATATACATAGCTTAAAGCTAGTGGAAATAAAATTTTCATATGTAATATTCTGCACATCAGCCTATCCATGCAAAAGAAAAATTAAAAGAAAAAACACTTATGTATGTAAACAGTATTACTAAATCATTCTAACAAGCTCTAACGAACACTTTTTCTGATTTTCTTAATTTAAACATTTTGGAATTGTGCAATATTGTGTATGTATTTCTATTCAGAGTGCTCTAAGGTAGGAGTACTTTGTTCCAATGGAAAACTATCAATTTCCAAGAAATAGCTCCATTACTCAACCATTTGTGATTATGTGTGGCTTGGGGGACAACCTAAAAATATTTAAAGCTAGCACACAGATGTATGATTATAATTACCAAGACTTTCATAGCATTATATGTTGCTAGTCACACACTAGCAGAATTTGGCCCAGAACTTTTAGGCAAAATGTGTAATGACTTGAAGATGACTAATCTACCCAAAAACATTACAAAAGACACAATATCAAGCCTAGTATGATCTTAACTAGTTTTTACTGAAAACCTTTAAAACCAGGCCTACAACTGCAGACATTGAATTTTAAAGATAAAGATAATAGAAGTATAAACGACTGCAGTAAATTTGTTTCTTCAGTAACAAAATTCTGAACTAAATGCACAGATAACAGTGTGGCAAACAGAAGAAATAGAGAAAAGAATTTCAGAGTGGCAGATAATCATAGGTAGGGATAACAAAACAACCATTGGAAGATTAATTAGATGAGAACTAGAATATCACACAAAGCGTAAGAAGGAAAAATGTATGACACGATTTGTATACAGTCCAATACTATTCCTACTGAACTATATGTAGAAAATATGCTGCAAGATTTATCTTTCAGTATTTTACACTCAATTTTACACTCAATCTGCAAATACATGGGAACTTACTGCCCTGCTTAATGGTTCTCTTAAACCATTGATGAGGGAGGTTTCACCCGAACATAACAGACTGGACAAAAGGCATCTTTCACAGTTGTTACTGGGAGGGGGGGGTTAGGATGGCACAGAGATTGCCTTGCCGAACGTTGGTAAAGATACTGAATCTCCATGTATTTCTTTTGCTGCAACTTGTGTTTTCTGGGAATGTGTTTATATTCTGTTATGAACACAGAAAGGGTTTGGTTTCTTAGTCTGGAAAGGTTGTGCTATTTTGAAAGCAATACAAACCATCATATCTATGGTTAGCAAGAAAGATATGTAAAACTGAGCTTGTGTCACTCTATGTATTAACACAATATAATTAAATTCAATGGCCTTACAGAGCTTAATGTCTTCATGAAGATAATCATTCTACTCTTTTACATAAAAAACCCAAGTCTGTTTCACAGAAACTGTTGCATACTCTAAATCTTTTCTCAGATTTGTTCAGTCAGCTATGTTCCAGCAACTCACAATTCCTTTTAAAAGCCGTTGATGATTTAATGTGAGAACCATATGGCTATTGTCCTTCTGATTTAAACTCAGCTACAGGCTTCTTGAAGAATGTTTGTGAAGAGAATGTATCGCGCTCAAATGTCACACAGCTAATTCAGCCCCCTCAATACGTTTTATAAGGGCAGATGGCAATATATTGGATTATCACAAAAAAGTGTACTGCGGTTTAATAACTAAAGCTAGATATTTGCTTGGAGACTTGACTGTTGATGCTCTCTGTGACATAGCATCGGCTATCAAAAATGGTATTCTAAATATATTGAAAGGAAACATACATGTGACAGCCCAGCAAGTGATATCCCAGCAAAGACATAAAAAGCTTAGCATCAGGAGTCCTTAATGAGAGGGGAAAAAAAAATCAGACAGAAAAATCATTACATGTCCAAGAGACTTGAAATAAGATTTTGAGTTTTCCATTTGCTTTTCTGTTGTGGTTAGATCACCACTATTTTCATATGCTCCAAATCTAGGAATTTAAAGGCTTATTTCATCTTATAACTTCTTCTTATCAGTACAGTTCTAATACAAGAACCAAAACAATTCCTAAATTGAGCCAGTTTTAAATAGGAAACATTTTTCTGCGCATAGAACTTTCTGAAAATGAAAAGAACTGTCTTGACTGTAGTGCTGCAAATTCAGACTTCTCCTTATATATAAGGTGAAACCCAGGAAAAAAATAGCCATTGACTCTCTCTGTCTTCATGAATGGTTTCCAGAACTTATTTTAGATGGGATTAACTCTTGCACCCACTAAAGTATTGTAGTTACATTTTTACATAAAGAGCATGGGAAAGAAATGAAGTAGGTGTTCGAGGCATGTGAGAAGAATGGAATGGTAGAAGAGTGAAGGCACTATAAAGTCAGTAAGCACATACAAATTTTTGCCTCTCTTCAGCAAGTAATTTACTATGTTACCATATGTAAACTGTCAATGATTAAATGATCCACAGAAAAGCTCCTACCATAACACTTCTGTCCTACTGAGGCCTTTACAATAATTTCTCATGAATGAAAGTGGAATTTTATGTATCTAGGTTTGAAAAATGGAACTAGTTTGCATAACCAGAAGCCTTGTAATCTACATTCTAACATTCAAAGTTTCAGTAAAAAATGAAATTAACCCAATATATTTTGTTCTTCATTAGTTAAGTACACTGCTTTGTTACTTATTTTATTTTTCACAATAGAAGCCCTTGGTGAAGACACTTTGGTTTCCATATTCTGTATAGCATCCTTCATAGTATTAATGTTGTACCAAATATAGCATGGTCTAACTCACTGTTCCAAAAATTGTGCATTGTATGAAAGAGAGAAAGTGCTGTTCTACGAATATCATCAGAAGTTTAAAGTTTGAAAACCATATCTTGTAATAGTGGTGGAATACGAATGTTCTGGGGCCACTTTTAGTAAACAGAGCTGGTGCTGGGGAATGAACCAAACCCTGGGCTGAGGCACCTCATGCAGATGACTTCATGATGGGTACTGGTACAAGTGTATGAAAGGAATCAGCTCATGGCATATCCTTGTAAACTCCTGGCAGAACCACTTATAGTCTGCCCAATCCATAGTTCATTGAATCTCTTTATATTTAAGCACAAATGTGCCCCAAGTGGTACAATAAAAATGCCCAAACACTGCATTTCATGAAATAAATAAAGTCAATACTCAAATTTAAATGAAAATATTGCTGAAACTGGTACTTTTAAAGCAAAATTTTTATGCAAAGCAAGTTTTTATGGCAGAGATCATTAAATATAAGCAGAAAAAACAGGAAGAGTTATCCTGGCAATGACCTTACTGGATTGTATCTGTCTATTCCGCAAGTTCATTTTCACTGAGACTTCTTATTTCAATTGGAAATAATATCTATGTGCACGCTTATTTACTTTTAACCCAGCATTTCTAGAGCTTTTAAAAGTAATCCAGAACTGATCTCTTGCTGTTTTCCTCCAGATGAAGCTACAGTGTAATTAGGTCCTCTACCCTCTGTACACAGTCTTGTCTGTATCGTAAGATGGAAAAGAACTTCTTTGCCCAACAGTGTATGTCACATTAACTTCTGCCATTGTTTGTACTAATATTTTATTCAATCTCTTCTCTTGGGCTACTGTTTTCTTAGGTAGGAAAGGTCTGTACCTCTATTCTTTGATGATATTGGTATGTTTCTAAAATGTATAGCTGGCCACACTAGTTTTCACTAGTCCTTATCAGTATATAGATTTTTGTTGTAATTTTATCCTTACTGCAGTGGAGATTAAAAAGAGTATTAAAATAATAGCTTTTAAAAAAATATTACTACCTGTGGAGCAATGTTTTGTGATAGCAGTGTAATTCATAGCTTTATAATAAATTAAATTCACTAATTACAATAAAATCTTGTTCTGAGCTCAGTTATGTTTTAAAAAAGGAATATCTACACTGTAATTCCTCAACCAAAAACTGATTTAGGACAAATATCAATCTGTTCTGCAACAGGAGAAGAAAAACTAAAGTGGTCAAATTTCTGAACACAATTTTAAGTAATGTTTCAAAGGGTAGAAACAAAAGCATTGCTTTTATCATGATTATTACTCCATGTTATCCTTTCTTGAAGGATTAAGGAATGGAAAAATATGTAATACCAATACTACGAAAGGGTTTTAAGATGCAGATCACGTTCTTCCATACTAGTTGGAAAAAAAAAGTTAAGTCCAGACTTCTCAGCAAGGTTGTAATACTGCCTCCCATGTTGGAGAGTTCAACAGGCCCACTGTCTTAGCCCATGGTAATAAATATATTGTGTATGTGCAGTATGTATATACATACGGATATGATGTATAAGAATTGTGTAGTAAGTATAAAATTTCTGACTGTTCCTATCCAATGCAATTAGCTAAGAGGGAGTCTAAAGGTAGTATAAAAGAAAATTAAAAACACAGAAGCAATTGGGGAGGGGAGGGGAGGAAGGAAACGTGATACAACAACTAACAACAGCTAGTAATTATATTTAAAAAATCCAAACATCTAAAACAATAGGCAAAACTATATAATAAATTGGCACAAACATAAAAACATGATTCATTATTCTCCAAGGCTTCAAAGATATATAGTCGGTTAATGGTGGCACTTGTAATCAATGTTTGAAATGGTGGCCGCATGGTTTGCTATACTGGTTTGTCAGAGTCAAGGTCTCTTCAACATAGGCCTTTAACGAGGTGTAACCTAACAATACTAACATTAACAGTTTAACAATAACATTTCCAAAAACATGTTTCAGGCAGAGCCTGCTGGTTCATGGCTCTGGAGAGTTGGAAGAGGAAGATAAGTTAGGTTTGAGGCAGTTAGAAGAAGGAGGAGAAGTGGGTTGATGTCTTTTACAACAACTAGAAGTCAAACGAGGGCATGGGTTAAAGAAATTGGGTTCTCCATTAAAGATTACATAACATACAAAAAAAAATATAATTGCACACAATATAAAAAGCAAATGAGACCCAAGCAACTATTCCCAAGGTATCCATCTTTCTCCCTGAGTCAATCTGGTACCTCTTTCTTTCATGCTTCCTATTGAGTTTGGTGGTAGATCAGGGTCGCTTTGTCCCATAGGCTTCTGTGGTCATTGCTTCCCTAGTCTGCTGGGGTAGGGGTCTGCATACGCAGTAGGAAAATAGATCTCCACGCCCCCTTAGCCTAGAGTGCATGATTCACTTGGGCTTGAAAGCTTGTATCACAGGTTTAGGCAAAAGCAAAGGCAAATAAGCCATAGCACTATAAATTTGCTATTTCTTAAATAATTTCTTTGAATCAGGGTATATTGGTGATGGCTGTATATTTAGCTTGTTCCATAAATCTAACATATTTTACTTCATCAAGTGAAGTCACAGTAATTGCTTGCATGTTGGTCATTATGCTTTGGATTAACTGTCTCAAGCATTGTATGATGCAAGGCAAAAACATTAAAGCTGCTAGCCCACACGAGAGGTAAAATAACAGTTGTTTCACCCATGGTGTCTCTGGCAACCAAGACTACAAATCGACATTCCAACCATCCCATGTTTGGGTGGGAACATGGGCTATTTTCCTAATACTCATGATTAGCTGAAAAACCACTTCACCCACGTGGCTGATTTCCAACAAACATTTAGAAATACTTAATTTTCCACACACACACCTCCCTCTTCAGACAATAAGTAATCTAAAACCGTGTGATGTTGAAGGATGTTGAAGGATGTTGAAGGATTGTGGTATGTGTCTGTTGAGACTGTTGGTTCAAAAGATCTATAGCATTGGCAGTTTTGTTGGTAACAATCTCCAAAACTGCCAGCAACCAATTATGTGATTCAGGTTATAAACTGATTCCCTTGCCCCTGATATTGGCTTATTAGGATTCCAAGTGGCAGGTCCATAATGTTTTATTATTCTTTTGGGAGGCAAATAATTTCCCTCCACGTTTGTGTTCTACCTATAACTAGCTCAACAGATCGCTTGTTGCAAGTAACACTTTTGTCACCTGAAGTCTTATTCCCAGCTGAGGAAGAGGGAAAAGTAGAGGTTGGATAACACCTACATTAACAAATAGCTGACCAGTTTGTTGGTAGTTGTTTATAGGCAGTATGTCTGCAAATCCAATAATGGCCTTTTCTATCTTTGGTACTGTTAGCAAGTGATGCAGCTGCTGTCTTTGGGAAGTTTATAATGTCATCAGATTGAGACTGTCTCTGTATCTTCCAAAGCCACTGTGAGACTTGCTCCCAGAACTGCACAACTTATAGCTTTTCCTGACCTCACTTTACCCTTCTTGTACAAGATCTTAATCCTTATCCATTATGTCCTGTGTTAGGAACCAATGACTTTTTGCCCAGTCTCACCCTTGGGAAGACAGATGAAAGTGATACATTCCTAAGAAATCATCTAGTTTGTCTAAGTCCACACTGGATGAGAGGGCAGATTCCTGAACATGCATTCCTGTATGAGCACTCATTTCAACAGAGAGGGGTCACTACATCCTGAGAGGGTCTCACCTTAAATTTTCTACCACAATACTCCTCTTTCATTCCTGGGAGGCCACACCTTACAAGTTTTCAGATGGGGTACCAAACTTCTCAGGGAGGCCACACCTTAAAAAAACCAACACTTGTACCCCAAATCTTTCCTGAGAGGCCACACCTTAAAAGATTTTTTAGGCTCGTCAGTCATTCAGCTCTATCACTTTGTCCTTCTCCAGCTGTTTTCCTCACAGACAAACAGAACTGTGGATCCAGACTTCACACTCACTAATTTTACTTATTTATTTCAGTAGAAATATTTCCAAAATATCCATGAGCTTGCAGGGATTTTGCTATAATTAACAAATTGTTACACTTGGACCTCTCCACTCTTCCTTTTGTTTTTGTTGAACTGTTTACCAGCCCAGGTGGTCTCCAGTGCTTTTATTGTGGTTGTTTGCAACTCTCATTCATCTGGGTATCTCCTAAATCTTAGATATGTGATGCAATTTGGAAAAAAAAAAAACAAACCAAAACCAAACACAGAAGAAAATAGAATGAAAATTTTAAGAAAATGGACCACAAAATAATACTATGTTACTGGAGGAAGAGAGATTTTAGTAAGTCTCTCTTACCTTCTACTTTTGGCAGCCTCAAATTTTAATAATACTTTTCTGTCTTAAATAGAAATAGAAGCAAATTTACACATCCAGGTTAAGTGTGCTGTTATGAAGCTATTTTTTTATTTTTTTTCCTGAAGCGTAACAAGCAGAGTTAGTGCATCTTTTTAGAAATAAGCTTCCAACAGGAACAATGCATGTGTTCCTTTATGACAGATGTCACTGGCATTGCTGTGTGGGAAGCAACTCAGGAGATACAGAACCATTAGAGGAACAATAAGGTTAATAATAGCTTTTCGTTTGTTTCCCTATAGAATATCTGACAGACAAAAGAGGAGGAGGATTCTTGAAACACCTCACAGAAGAGTCTTAGAGGAAATTAAAAGATGTCCTAAGATTTTGGATTAACCTATGCTATCTGAACTTATACAGATAATTTTGAAAAGGGTTAAAAACAATCTAACATTTTGTGTCGGAGGACCATAACTTAAAACTTTGTATCAATAGCAAAATACTGGTATTCTGCACCTATGAGCATTTCTTAGTGTGCCAGACACTGTACAAACACAGTACAACTTTATCAGAAGATGGCAATTAAGGTTAGGGCTCTTCTAGGTTTGATTCTGATCAGTAACCATGAGTCAGTCAAGAATATGAGGATGGAATGCAACTTGTATGACATAATGAAATAGCTCACAGTTCTTAGGCAAAAAAAGAGAGACTAGCTGAAAAACAAGCTGAACAAGTAACAAGAATTATAATACAAAGTCTACAATGGTAAGTTTTCAGAACCCAAAATTATCAGACACCTAGAACAGATGCCTTCTGAGAAAATACTGAAGGAATTTGCTTTGTCTGGTCTGTTTGGCAGAGGGAAGCTGTTTGTTCTCAAATGTGTACTAGTTATAAAACTAAAAGACAGGCTTAAATTAGAAATGAGATTCAGATTCAACACCAAGAAAAGCTTTCTATAAGTAGTAAGGATCTGGAGTAAGTGGCTTAAAATCCTGTATATTAGGACCACAGTTACTCACAGAGTCACAGAGTCATAGAATGGTAGGGGTTGGAAGGGACCTCTAGAGATCATATGGTCCAATCCCCTTGCCAGAGCAGGATCACCTAGACTAGGTCACACAGGAATGTGTCCAGGCAGGTTTTGAATGTTTCCAGAGGAGACTCCACAACCTCTCTGGGCAGTCTGTTCCAGTGCTCTGTCACCCTCACAGTAAAAGTTTTCCTCATGTTCAGATGGAACTTCCTGTGTTCCAGTTTGTGTCCATTGCCACTGAAAGGACTCTGGCCCCATCCTCTTGACACCCACCCTTTAGAAATTTATAAGCATTGATAAGATCCCCTATCAGTCTTCTCTTCTCTTGAACCATGTGTATCAAAGTGGTATCCCTTTAAAATTATTTTTCTTGTACCCTGACAGGTCTCTATTGACCAATATACAAAATCTTTGCAAAATAAACAGGAACTTTTATGCCTGTTTGAGGGGTTTTTTATATATTTAAAACTGATATATCTAGATTCTTTCTACTTACAAATATTTAAAATACAGACTCTTTTAGTAAAAATTAATTAATTTTCAGACCCTTAGTGATTCTTTCAATGTAGAACACTTAAAATCTGAAAGAGGTTAGCTTGCACAAAATAAGTTATCCAGAAAGAGGTTTTTATTTTTCTGTTTTTTTATTCATTATTCACTTAATTCTGGCCTGCAATGTATGAGCTTACTGTAATTAAAGTGTCTTTAAATTATCATTACAGGGCAATTACAGTTCATTTTTCCACACGTGTAAATTATTATTATTCATATGAGTAGATATGAATGAGAATAATTCCAGGGTTAATATAATTTAGGTTCAAAATGTGATAACTAAAATTAAAGGTAAGAAGCATGCCAATAGATTGTAGCAATCAGGTTGCGGATCTTTGGTTATAGTAATGGATAACTACAGTATAATTACAGTACATCATAATAAAAATTTTATCCATGGTTCTGGTTCTCCATATGTTCTGCACCATTTTCCTTCCTAGTTTTTGAAGCATTTAAATGAGCATTTACTGAGGCAAAGCACACATCGTAAGTTAGATCCGTCCTGAAGTGATACTAAGTATTTGAGAACCATTTGCATGAGGTTCTGTGATCCACTGAACTGGTAGTCTTTTCACAGGCTTCATTAGATGTTGGAGAAGGTCCTTATGTGTCCATACTTGCTTCTGAACTTTGTCAACTGAACAAAGCAGTGAGAAATACAAGGAGTTTTCCCCCTCCCCTCCCCTCCCCTCGCCTCCAAATGCTCTGGGAAGTGGAAGCTAAACACAAAAGTGTTTATAACACTTCTTTATAACATTACTATATGTGTGAAAGTGACAGAAAAGGAGTTTTGACACACTAGATACTTACAGTCAGGTGGATGGTGGTATTGCAAAAACTCAAAAATACTTGCTCCTCTTAGTTCTCCAGGATGCATTTGTGGTTTTGTACAGTTACAGAATCTGAAGAAAGCCATCTTTGTCTCTCAGAAGTAATAACACTTAAACAGATAGCTCGGAGTACAGACGTGTACACACAGCCTATTTCCCAGAGTTAGAATGACAAATTTTTCATGTTAGAAGGAATTATTTTCTTTTTGAAGGAATATGAAGCTTTGATAAAACATCTAGAAAATCTCTTACATTATTAAGGCTCTCACAAAAGTATTTTTTTTTATCTGAGCTACCTAAAATACAAATTATATTGTTGACAGAAGCACAGAATGACAGAATGGTTATGGTTGGAAGAGACCTCCAGAGGTCATCAGTTCCAATTCCCCTGATCCCACAGTGCCATATAGATCCAGTTGCCCAGGACCATGTCCAGATGGTTTTTTATTATGTCCAAGGAGAGGGACTCTGCCACCATTCTGGGAAACCCATGCTAGTACTTGATCACCCTCATAATGAAAAAGTGTGTCTTGACATTCAGAGGAAACCTCCTGTGTTTCAGTGTGTGCCCATTGCCTCTGGTCCTGTCACTGGGCACCACTGAAAGAGCCTGGCACCATCCTCTGTGCACCCTCCCTCCAGGTGTTTATACACATTGAAATGATCCCCCCTGAGCCTTCTATTGTCAAGGTTGAACAGTTCCAGATCTCTAAGCCATAGAAGAGATATTCCAATCCCTTTACATCTTTGTGACCTTTGTTGGACTCTCCAGTCCAACTCTCTCTGGAAGTATCTCTTGTACTGGATAGCACAACACTGGATGCAGTACTCGGGGTATGACCTCACCTGTGCTATACAGAGGAACAGGATCACCTCCCTCAGCCTATTTGCAACACTCCTCATAATGGCACCCAGGATATCATTGGTCTTTTTTTCAGGATATCATTGCCCTCTGCTTCTGTTCAATATCAAATTTCTAACAAACACACCTCCTCCTAAATCTGAATTAGCACTGCTTTTACCAGCTTCTGAAGAATAAAATGTCTCTATGTCCATTAAAATAGTCAATTACCACAAGCTTATTTTGGCCACCACTCCAAGGATCAGCAAACCTAGTGCTGAAACCAACCTAGATATTTCAGAACAGAAGAGAAAAAAAAAAAGCAAACTTTAATGTTAAATTTGAAAAGAAAAATTTTATATTTTTATATTTTATATAAATATACATATACATATACATATACATGTATAACATATATCTAAAACCTTCTAGTTATTAAGAGGTAATTAGCATCCTAGTTTGCAAAAATAAAATTAGATTCAGGAAATGCTGAAGGAAATTTGTTGGAGTCAGTTAATATCAAAGTCTATGGAGCAAGTAAAGTTTTTATGGAAATTTATTTGATTCAGTGTGAAGGTCTGACAAAACTTACGCCCTGGAAAAGTCCAAATTTATCAGATTTCTATTTAGACATGTTACAGGAATAGACAACTAAAAAGAGTGTGTTAAATTATAGTTATAGCCCCTATTCACAGTGTTTTGTTTCAATAATATATAATTCACTGTTAGAGCTCAGGAACTCTACTGTAGGTTATTCAGACATTTTTGTTGTGTTGGTGGAGATCAGGACATTATAACAAGTGCCTCCAAACTTAACTCACTTAAGCTCCAAGACTTTAGGCAGGAGTGGAGATATCTTTGGATCTGGAGGTAGGCAGAAAATGTCCAAATATTCTGGTGATCTTGGCATCCCATTCAGAAATAGTTTGCACACCACACAGACAGACCGACTACAGTTTATGCCACTTTATTCTAATGGAGGAGATCTGTTCTTATGTCTACTAAATATAAACATCTGCTGGAAGAAATGAACTAGACATCCTTGGCTCCAGCATACTGCCCTTACTGTAATGTACTAGTTACTTACCTAACTAGAAAGGAAGGAAAAAGATTTGTCATCATTTGTTTACAAGTAACCAAGAAAAACATGAACGGTCAATGAATCAGATTGTACACATTTAAAATAAATTACTGTGAAAATCACTATAATGTAAAGTTTTAGCATTAATGACCCAGAAATGCAGCAAGCATCAGTGAAGACTGACATAAAACAGTGACACTGGGAGGGTTAGCATGATGGCCAGGAGAACAGCAAAATTATTCACTTAGCAAGACGAAGTCTCTTACTGAAGAGACTGTAATGTGAAATAGAAATAAAATATATATGAGCAGAAACCTGGAAAGGAGTAATGTTGAAATTACACAAAAATATCTCATGATCTAAGTCAGTGTCTTTGGGTTCCACATTGAGCAATTTCTTGAAACCATAACATGGTCACACTCCTGTTTTGATTTTTACAAAAACATTTTAAACTTCTACTTCTCAGTTCCAAAATTGCCATTACAAAAATTTTCATTAGGAATCCAAGTCTGTGAGAGGCTTTCAGGCTGCGAGTCTCTATCTCATATATGCAGACTTAGAGCTGCAATAGTTGAGGTATCAAATACTATCTTCTCCTTGTCATTTCTGAATACCTAGCTTTTAACATCTCTCTACCTGGCTGTTGGTTTGGCTAATTTATATTTAATCAGATGACTGATGTCCTTGGGGACATCTGGTCTGAAATGTATTTGATGGTCAATCTACTAAAATATCTATTAAGCAAGGACAGAGATCTACACACCGTTACCATGGGCCAGGTTTACAGACCTATGTTCTAAAAAGCATCATTCAAAACACAATTTAAAGGAGATTTTGGAGATTACGATTTGTCCTGCATGATATAAAGCAGTGGATAATCAAAACAGAACATAATGAGCACTCTGTAATCATCTTACCTCTTTTCTCCTTTCCTTCTTGTCACACGTTCAAGCCAGAAGTCGGGAACGGACTGCCATCAAAGATTTGTGGCAACCAGGGGAGAATATGGAGTAGTCACAGCTAAGACTACAGAAAAGAGATAAATGTTAGGGCTCAGAATAACATTACCAACAGTACTTGCACCCGGAGGAAAAGTCCTACCCAGCTATGGGGAATATGCATTCAAGGGAGGAAAGAAGCACAGTCAAGTGAGAAAAAAGAAAGGCAATTGAGTTTATGTATTTATTAACTGTACATGGAAAGTCCATGTGATTAGATATATGCCTTGGAAATGGAATCTTATTTGCTCTTAATGCTACTAGATGCAAATGGAAGCTCACTGAGTGTTACTAGATGCACAGAGACCATGTGAGACCAAGGATAGGGAATAAAAGTGCTCTGCTCCAGGATTAATTTTTTAAGAAATGTCTTCTAATATTAAATTAATGGACAGAAATCCAGGACATTTTCCTACTTTGTGCTTCTTCAAATTCCAGATTAATTTATTGTAATTTTTAAAACTTTGTAAAATACAATTAGAACTGGAGATCTGTTCATATTAAAGATCACATCAAAAACAAATCTTACCCCAGCAGCAAATTCAAGCTAGTTCATTACTTGCACACATGAAAATGCAGCAGCTCAGATACAACAGTTTTCCCTAAGGAATGAATGCATATTAAAGGCAATAGCACCAAAAATGAAAAACAGCCTTACTCAGGAGTAGAATAATTATATTTCTAAACCATTTTTTACTTTTTGAAACAAAATCCATTACATTGTTCTGCAACCTTTACTGAAATAGCTGACATATATATGCACACTTACATATGTATGTTTTAAATTACCACTTGCTATTCATTTTACTCTAGCAATTTGTCTCTTTTTGGACTCTGAGCTCCACAAAAGCCAAATATACTCCTCAGAGCATCTTTCTTTCAAAGCTGGGAAAATATGCATTATGCAACTGCCACTAACATATACAAATAATAAATAATATAAATAAGCAGCAGGAAAGATTTGAGAGGATAAATTTACCCTTCAGAGGTCATGTGCAAGACCTGATTAAATATCTGACAGACTCCATTTTAGAAGCAGTGAATATGGTTTTTTTTAGCTATTAGCTTTACAGGAGTCATCAATTATACCTTGCGATACGAATGTCATCTTGTACTAAAAGCACCAAAATCTAATAAAAGGGCAGACACTATCATCTTTGGATATCATTTTTAGAAAATTCTTACAAACTTTTCTGGCATATAACACACTGCCCTAATATGCATTAAGTTTGCCAAACCGAGCAACAAAAAGATGCAAAAAATTCTACAGAGGCAACAGATATTCTTAACAGCAGAGAGATTGTATAGTCAAAGCATGCAAGAATGTCTATAGCAGGAGGCTAGGTCATCCCTGATGGAGGTCAAAGCAGGATAGGGTTTTTTTGTGAATCTGAAATTGCTCAAAGAAGACAGTTGTTGGCCCAGACCAGATGGGATAAAAGAAATAAACTAAGTCTAAACATTGGTCTGACCAGTGTTTTCTTCCCTGGGTCTTGCCAAGACTTTCAGTGTCTCGAAAGGAAGTTTTATGTTGAGAATGGAGTTGTACACTCAGGTTAGCTGACCTAAGCAGTACTGTAGCATGGAAGATTGGAGGTCACTGGGACTTGGGAAGAGTTTAAATAGTTATTAAATCATATTATAACTAAATTCCAAGGTAAAACAAAGCATTACTTTACATACATTACAATGCATGCCATTCATACATGTGACAGAAAAATAATACAGTTATTGTTATGGAGTAGGAAGCATAGCGCTATGAGATGCTAAAGTGCATGTATAGGGCACATCTTCATACAGGCAGACAGTCATGCTCTGTCTCTGAATTTCTGACTGTGAGACAGTTAGTCCTGCAGCCAAGCAGTCTCACTAACACATAGCTCCCCTTGTGGTAAGAACTTCAAACTAGAAAGCCATGTTCTCACTTTTCTACTTGGCTTCAAGAACACATCATTTCATGTCATCATATCTCAGATCAACAGAGCATTGAAACAGCTGTGTGAAGTATGCCACACTTGGAGCATGATGCACTCCTTCTTCACACCATACTCCCTCCTGGTGTAGGGCTTTTGGAATTACTACTGACTCTTCTGGCCCCATCCCTGAGGATAAAAACCTGAGTAGGACTGTTCGCCTAGAATATACACTAACACTGAAAGCTGAGACTTCCTGCTTGGCTTCTTATCCATAAGAAAACAAATAGAAGAATAACATGGATCTAAGTTACACTACTTAGAGAGGAAAAAGGGAAGAGAAAAGAGAAGAAGCAGCATATCTTCCAGAATCCTTGTCTCCGTCTAAGAAGATACATCCCTTGGATATAGCCCTTGGTGTCAGACAAAATAAAGGAAAGAAAATGAAGTAAAATCAACTTTTGAGTGAGATTTCTTAATTCTAGTGACATGTTTAGCTAGAGCTTTCATAGTTAAATTAAAATGTTGGAAATCCACATCCCTGGTCATTGGGATGACTGTAATTAGTTGTGAAGTCAGTATCCCCTATCTTTCTGTAAATAGATCATCTTATAAAGGAATATGTACATAATATTTGTTCTTATTTATATTAAGAGTTTTTAAACGGCTTTAAATATTTTTTCATGCAGTAACTGCTGAACAACACAGATTTAAAGCTTGTTGTTACATATTTGTTGGTTAAATTAACAGAAAACATACAGAAAACCATTCCAATGAAAATTTAATTTTAATCATTCTAGATTCGGTTTTGGTTTAGTTCACATGTACAGAATACAAAAAAAAATCAAAGAATTAATTTCCTTGAAAAAGAGTACATTTCATTTCTGTTGTTTAAGTACTCAGAAAATAAATGCAACTTGAAGCATGGGAACAATGTTCCAATCGATAACAAATTTAATTTAATAAAACCAAGCTGGGATAAGATTTGTATGTGCTTCAAGCAAAAAAAGATAGCAGCAATTTATTGACATATTGAAGTAATACAAAGTACTTACAGTGTATCTGCTTTTGTTGCCAAGATTATAAATCTTCATAGGATACATAAGCGTGAATTCATAAGGTACGTAACTGTGATTAACATTTAAACACAAAAGTTGTTATTGTAAGAATTATGTCAAGTTGGTGGGTGATTCTGAGTGGTTTGTGTGGTGGACCTCCTTATAGAGCAGAAGATACTTCATGCAGTTGAGGAGATCTGTTGCATACAGAAACCCAAACAATGAGGCTATGCTGAAGTGTTCCGTTTCAGAGCCTTCTTGTTGAAGCTCTGTTGATACTGATGGGTTATGATTCAAAGGAAACTGGAAAAAAAAAAGTAATTAAGGTAATCGGTAAGATCTCTTCCTTAATTTAGTCTTTATATTTGAGTTTTATTCATGTTACCATTCTGAATGTACATAGTGTTTTGGTTTTGAACAAAATATTGCAAATGAACGTGATGTCTTTCACACTATCTCTCAAAGAAGCCTACACACTTTGTTTCCTCAGGATTGTTCTCTTCCTGCTTTGTCTAGCATGACATTTTATCTTCCTACAGACAAGATTTTGTTAAAGGGTATAACTAGTGTTACTGGTCTGCCCAGCATGGCATCTTGCTCTTCCCAGATATGGACTTTATGAAAACAAAGTTTTAAGACAGGTTTGGTTAAGAGGTTACTAATTCTTAACTATTAAGAGCAGTACAAGTGTCGCTGCTGTTTCACAAAATGACATAGGCATTATGTCAATCATGTCATATGTTGGGCATCAGTAGTGTAGATCAGCTGCTTGTTAAGATGACTTGAGCCTCAGCATCTGGAATCAGATCTCCATTATCACATCCCTGTGCTCATGCAGAGCTCTGCTCTGTGGTAAACATGTACCTGTAAGATGGCACTCATAAGGCTGCAGACCACAGCCCAAAGCACTTTTATTTACAGCTAAGTAATTCAAGAGCCAGTATTATTTTATCTTGTGTCAGAATTTTTTACTTCTTACTCTCTAAAGGATCTGCAGTAGCTCATGAGAGGCATGCTAACTTTGCAGGGACTGCACTTAAGTGGAAGAGGATAAATAAACTAAATAAACAGTGACAAACAGAACTCAGCAGTGCTTGAGGATTTACATGTCCAAATGGAAAGCTAAAAGCACCTTCAAAAAGGTTTAACTCTACCAACTGCATTTAAAAATTAATTAAGTGTGTGTCTGTGGTGTTGTGTAACTACCCTCTCTGTAAGGTTATTGATATCTGTTACAGTGATCTCCCACACTGGGCTCTAAAAGTCCTGCTAGCCTCTTGCATCCAAATGTATTTATCATCAATCATTGGGGTGTGCTAAAGCCCTTACATGGCTGATGTATGGAAGCTTTCCACCAGCTTTTGGCCTAATCTTTCTCTCAAAGAGTTGAAAATTAGTTCTAGCCCTGAAACATAGGGCTGAATATTCTTCTACATAAAAGTATCATCATTTATTACCACTTCAGGATGTCTGTTTCCTTCTTACCATGAAAATGGCTTTGAACTAAAATAGTTCAGAAGGGCTATATATTTGCAGTCATTCTGCATGGGCAAATAGAACAACTAGGATCTTGTCCTTAAGGAGCTCCTATGCTGCCAGATGAGTCTGTTCATAGGAAAAGTCAACCATCTTGAACTTTCCACTCTAAGTAACCCCACAGCAGAACTTACGAGCATAAAGTTCATGTAAATGGCAAGACACACCCATGAACTCTACTGCTTTGCCCCATGAACTCCACTCTCCCTCATTTTGCAGGTTGTCTTAAGTCTCCTGAGAGGCTGTATGCATTAATCAGGGGCTCAGCAAATTCAGAGACATGAATTAGGATTGGTTTAGAATCACAGAATCACAGAATCTTAGGAGT
>NW_010170819.1:0-12331 GCF_000695765.1 Mesitornis unicolor | reverse complement strand
ACTGCTCTCCAACGGGTCATTCCCCAATTTAAATTATATAAATAGTTTCTGGTTTTATGTTAAAGAAGTAACGTATCTATCTGAAACTATAAAATAAAGAAAGCAAAACATAAAAAAATAAAACTTCATAATTCTGAACCTAGCTAGTTATGTTGATTTAACAACTTCATAAAATTGCTGGTGTTTTGTTGTTTTTTTTTCCAATTGAAAATCTTTTTTTTTTTCTTTGTTGGAATGATGATTTTCTTCATATAGTTATAAATGTATGCCATTCCGGAGTTAAAATTGCCAGTCTGAGTCTCTTCTCAAAATTGTAAGTAGACATTTCATCTGCTTCAGCTATTTCATCGATAGATACAGTGTATAATCTACAGAATGTTGTGACTATTCTCTTTTAACCCAGATGCAAGCTTCCACAGAATTTGCAGTAAAGTCATGTTGAAAATGGATGAATACCTTTTTTCCAAGATGATGAATTCTTACTGACCTCAAAATACTATTTTCAGTAAAAAGAATCGAAGAGTAATGTTCTTACTGATAAAGATAAAAAGGACAAAAAATTTAGTTTGCATTTTGTGCTGATCAATCCTTGCAACATCATTTTATTTCTTTTAGACAAAACCATGACATGATGGAAAGGAAAGATTTTTTTTTTTTGGTCATCATTGTGCTTTTGTAATCATAATTTTAATTTTAAATTGCTCTACAACTTTTTAAACTTACCTTTGCTGTTTATTTTAGACATAAAGTATAATTGTGCTTCTCAGTAACGTTACCCTAGAAAGGACTACTGTAGTGATAAGATCTATAAAACTGTATTTCCAGTAAGTGTTATGATTTAGAAAATGAGTATTCCAGCATTTGTGTATTCTTCTAGAAACATATTGGGAAACATTCTTGACACAAACAAACATACTTTGACCTGATTTTAAGCAGCTTAGGTATTACAATGACTATATTATCCTTTCTCCCTTGCCTTTTTATGCTCACACAAATGTAAACACCTATCTAAGAAACTTTGAAAAGAAGCATTAAGAACCATGATTGGGCAAAGATAGACAAATAGCTTTTTCTGCCGTAAGAGCACATGGCCTGCTCCTGTTCACTTGATACATCAGTCTTTGTATAAATGCTTATTTGTTCCTTATTCTGACTGATATGGTTTTGCATAAAATATAGAAGGGGCAAAGGGAGTTCAGCTGAGCAGAGCTGTAAGCAGTTAGTGTGGAAAGTAGAGATTCTATAACAGAGTGATGTAGCAGGTTTCATGGCATTTTAAGGAAGTTTTTACAGTTGATGGTGCAATGCAAATTGCCAGAGGTTATTTGAAACTGGAAAAACTTGTAGAGGATGCTGCTAACAGGTTGACATCATGTGATTGTTTCATTTGCTTTCTTCCTGCTCACTCCACGTAGCATAAGATCAATCCTAAAGTTGATGTTTTGATTTCTAACTTCTCCTTCTGTTCATTATTCCCATATCAAATACGATCCATTGTGCCATATAAGACAGGTCTAGAATTCACAAACAACCAAACTTAGAAGGTAGTTTCAAATGTAAAGGGAAAATGTGTCTGATTTTGCATGGATAACTGACTTCCTACAGGTATCTCATACATGCGACCATCACCACCAAAAGTCAAACAATTGGATTATAAAATGAAGAACTGGAAAGTTAGGAGATGCCATATTTAATTTAAAATAATCTATCACTGCACATATGTTTTATTTTTATAGGACACAATAAGAATGTCTTTGATGTTGTCATTGCACCATGTGAGTGCTGTTTTTACTGCTGAAGGTCTGAGTTCCAGCTGCTACTGCAGGAACTGCACTTATGATCCTCTTACTGACTGTTCTGACACGGGGGTACATTTTTACTGAAGATCATGAACAAAAAAAGGAGTATGGTAAATTTTAATCTTGGGAAATACTGGACATAAAAGGTGTTTCTATAGCCTGAAGGCATTCCCAGATGTCACTAGTTGCTACCAAGAGCAGAGTTCCTAAAGCTTTTCCAGGAAACAGCATAATATTTTATAATGGAAAGTAGCAGGCAAATTACATCAAGGGATTGCAGACCAGGCTCCTGTCATATTCTGGAATATTGTGTAATTGATTCATAAATTGCAGTTGTTATAAAATTAGTATCGATATTAAAAGAGCAGGAATTTAGATCACAGGAGGCCTGGATTAAAAGTCTTTTATCAGGTACCAAATAAGGTTTCCAATTTTGTCAAGCACTGTAAAACTATCACCGAAAGCATTAACTAATATTTCATTAAGATTAATGCGTGTTTATATCTGTACCTCAATTAACATCTGAATGCCTTTGTTTTAGAGCAATTTAACAGCAGTATTTTTGGTAAATAATACCTGTAACATTTATTTATCGAGCAAACATGAAATGACATAAAAGTATGCAGTAATGAATAAGTGCCTTGTTATGTATCATATAATACATTTCTTAGGAATTTGTGTCTTAAGCACACAGGAGAGGCCTAGAATTTTGACACTCGAGGCAAAAATATCACAGTGGTTTACTAACCCTACTTACAGCTAGTGAACTATTCATGAATTAAAAACTAGAAGACAACTAAAGAGGAGTAGTAACATCTATTTCTTTATATTGAGAAATAAACATTTCTGTGGGAAAAAAGTCTTACTCAATAAGGACAGGTTCTGTGATCAGTAAATGCAAGGAAGCTGATTTTTCTGTTTATTGTTATGGCCCGAATTATCCATTGCTCTCCTCATGTTCATTTGTGTGTCTGGGCAAGCACATAATATGTGTGGTTCACAGCTATGCAAATATTTAGAATCATAGAATGTATTGGGTTGGAAGGGACCTTTAAAGATCCTTCAGTCCAACCCCCATGCAGTAAGCAGGGACAATGTTACTAGATCAGGTTACTAGAAGTAGTAGTGGCAGGTTGCTACTAGTCAGCTTAAGCTGACTAGTCAGTTTAAGCATGCAGAAATGAAATGTAAGACCACTTTAGAACATGTTTATGTATTTCTCAAATTACAGTTTTTACCTTTAACGAGTGTGCATTCTGCTCTCCTGCAAGTTACTCTTGTAAAAGAGCAGATTCTCTGAGTTGTGTTGTCTTCTTTTCCTTTTTTTTTATTTTTATTTTTCTGAAGATCAAGAATGAAACACACAATCTTTTCAGATCACTTTCATCAGAGCTAATCAGTGAGACCTGAGAATGCTGAGTGGCTTTAAAGAGGCCTTGTTAACTTGTATCCACCTTTTCTTACTTACCTTGAGTTTCAAAGACCAGCCATCAATTCCATTCAGGCCAGCCTAAGAAAATAATGCTCTGTAACATCAGGTTGGAGCATAGACTCAATTTTTAAGATATTTTTATATATTTTTATAACCAAGCCTATTTTCACTATTTTTCTTGCTGGTGGAATTTTGAAACTGTAGAAAGAGATATCAAATGTAAATAAGCTTTTAGATAACAAAGCTTTTTTTCTGTGGTAGAACTTTGTACTTAACTAGTTTATCTTTCTTATATTTTTTATGGTTTGGTTACCTAGCTTACTGATTGAGCAACATATATCATTCATCAATACTGCTTTTGGCATGGCTTGTTGTGTGTAGTAACTTGTTGAGGCAATTGAGCGCTTTGTTAACTAACCAAGTATAAGGTTTATATTTTCAGTGTACTTTGCTGATTTAGCACTATTTTTTTTTACAAGCTTGGTTTTCATTATTGCAGACTAATTTCTCTATTTAAGCTCTTGACTCTGATTTCTTTTAAAAGCAAGTAGAATATTTCAATAATTGGATTTTCAGATGCCTCTCTTTGACAATATTACATAACTGATTAAGAGGCTAGTCTGAAGTATTTAGCTAGTGCAATTTTACATAATTTTTTAATCGAGGTATATATTTAAGCTGAAGACTTCATCATTTCAATAGTCAAATATCTAGGAAAACAATTTATGAATCAAGACTAAAGTACTTCTTAAGTGGAACCTTGTTTGTGTAATAATTATGCATTGTGTTAAGAAATGTTCAGAAAATGTAGCAGTACATATTTAATAGCACATTAAAATATAAATAACAACACTTCATAGAAGTAGGTACTATAGATGAGTTTCTCTGTATCAATAAAATATTAGAAACAGGCAGAACAGAGGCCATGTGAGAAAGCAATGATATGACACCTATATTTTTTCCTGAGAAAGCATGTAAGATTTCATTATATAGAAGCACATTGCCCAAACCTGTGGCCACTGCAACTAAATATAAAGAAATTATTTTCTCCAAAGGAAATTCTCTAAACAGCTAGATACTGCTTTTTTTGCTTCTTTTGCCCTGGTTGATTTTAAAAATATTTATTTATTGCCTTCATAACTTCTTTAACATCCAAATTATTCACATCTCACCAGTTTGGCTATAAGGATAGTATTGAAGATGGTGTCAAAGCGCCGGATGTTGTCATGGTAAACAATATACATTGCATGCATCTTATCCACAAAGCATTTGTCTTATCACAGGTGTCAAGCAGCACTTGACCTTGGTAAATTCATGTTGGCTATTTTGAACCATCATTTTGTCCTGCATATGCTTGGAAATAAATTCCAGGAGATTGCCCTGTAAATGTCCAGGCGACTAAGGTGAGGCTGACCCACCTGTAGATACCTGAATACTTTCTTGCCTCTGTACATAACCTCTGATGTTATCCTGGTAGGATACAACATCCCTAGTATGCAAATACTGTGTTCTAAGGGGCTGGATTTTCACATGGCTACAGCAAATCTTTTTCTCTAAATAGCTGGTAGCACCTTACTAGTCCTTTAGCTTTTAGAAGTGGTGTATGGTAATTTGATATTAGATACATGTAGAATGATTTCATGTAATGACATAATTTATGTTAGTGGATGTTGTCATGTAATGTGATAGTCTGGTATTGTGGTTGAGTTTGGAATGAAATTTATCCATATATGGCGTGTCATGATTGCTTTCTATTTCGTTCACTGAGTGGTGAACAGGCAGCAGTTCTAAATTCAGTGAAAATGTGAGACATTACAGGTGTGCAGGCTATGCAGTGGAAATTGATTTTTCAATTCTTTGTCTTTTCATCATAATTTGTTAAAACTACTACCACTCAGTTCCAAATAAATCCCAATTCTCTAGGAATATTTTAAAATCTATGCATTCATTCATTTCACATATTAGATATATAATTATGTACAAATACACAACATTTTTAGGATTAATGCTTTATATTATTTTGTTCTGTTTTGAGCCAAATGCTCTGACTGGGCCTTCTCTCAGCAGTTATGTATCTATGGGCATATGTAGTTATGGGCACAGCATTGAATATGGTAATATGGTAAACTTGTGGAAAGCTGTTTTTATAAAAAGTGCAATTGAAAAAGTATAAAGTAGGACTAAACCTTGTGTGTATTGAACTAGAGGGCACTGAGATGTAGAGCAAACAAACTAGTGAGACAGAACAGCCATGGTAAACCATGTGCAGGAAGATGAGGTGTTGGGAGGTTAGTTTGATATAAGCTTGACACATAGCTACTTGATTTGATACATTTTCACTTTACAATTCCTGTGGGTTTTTTAGAATTTTTTTTATTTTATTTTGCTATTCTGGAAAGCCCTAAGTACCAACCAAAAATTCTCTCTTATTCTCATCAAATCTTTATTTCACAGAATCACAGAATTGCTCGGTTGGAAAAGACCTCTGAGATCATCATGTCCAACCATTCCTGTCTACCCACTAAACCATATCCTTAAGTACCTCATCTACCCGCTTTTTAAATACATCCAGGGATGGTGACTCCACCACCTCCCTGGGCAGCCTGTTCCAGCTTCTGATGACCCTCTCAGTAAAGAACTTCCTCCTTATCTCTAACCTGAAACCTCCCTTGGAACAGCTTGGTACCATTTCCCATATTTAAAACTTTTCTTAGGGATTATAAAATAATATTTTCTGTGTTACTACATAAAGTACAGGAAATTCCTAGATAAAAGCTCTAATAAGTGCTAAGTATACCCCAGATAACGTTTATGTTATTGCAGGTAGCTTTATGATTAAAGAAGTTACAGAGTGGAAGAATGTAGAGTTGCGTACTGATGCTTCTCTAAAAACAGCAATTTTACATACAGTGTAAATTAAAATTTGCTGAAGTATTTTTGTCCTTATATCAGGCACTGCTTGCATAGTATTCTGCATTTTGATATTGGGACAAAAGAGGACTCCGCTTCCCTTCATCTTTCTAGTTTGATACCACATCTGCAGAATGCATAAATGATTTCTTTATTTAAGGGAGAATTCTGATTTATTTTGGTAGAATGTTTCAGCGTATCAGAGAAGGACACAGGGGAATGATACACAGCAATGGTGACTTTTAATGTAATGTGCCAGGATATGCAGAGATAGGGCAAATAAATACCAAAATGGTAGTACAGCCGTAGGGAGCGTATTGCAAATGGGAAATATGACATTCAACTGGTCTGAAGAATTTGGGTGCACAGTGAATGATAGTATCATCTGGTATCTTGATAGTAAAGTTGCAATAATTCAGCACCAGTTGCACCATGCTTACTGATAACGTTTCAAATCAGATACTGTATGGCATTTAAGTATCTGCTAGCAAGGATTTTCCATCAGGAAATGAAGACAAGGAGAGAAAATCTATATAAGTCTGGCACGGATTTAATGGAACTATTCAGCACAAGAGTTGTATAGATTTTTCTATAAAAAAGCATTTATATTCTATTTTTTCCTTTACCTGTATTTTAAATGCCCACATTTCAAGTTTTCAAAATAAACCAAGAGATTAAATATCTGAAACACACTGACATATACTACTTGAAATATACAGGACTTTTATATAAGCAGCCCCTTGGAATCACTGAGATCGGGAAAGAGAAGAATATATAATAATTTCAGTGCAACTGTGGTTGACAGCAGCACCTCTTCAGACATTAGAGTTACTTAGATTCCTACTGTATATATGTGTATGTATGTAAGTAAAGGTGCTTAGTATCAACATACCACAGTTTCCAGCCAATGAAATATTTAGTAAATACTAATGTGAACACAATGTTAAAATATTATTGATCTCAAATACCACACTCCTTGTCAAAGGCTCATTGAGGCAGGGTTAAATATACATTTACAGGAAAGGAGCCTGGGAGTTAGTTGCCATGTTAGTGATACCTGGGGTGGTCTGTACTCACTGTTGAATCATGCCAAATAGTAAGTTTTCTGAAGCACCTGGCTTTTGAAAGATGTCTATCATATTGTCACAGGTAAGAAGCATACAGCTTATATCAAGTTTGTTGACAAGTAAACATTCAATGTTGTCACTGATTTATTGTCTCAAATAATATAAAAACCTGAAACACTGAAAAACATGTATTGTCACAAGTGAAATCTGTTCTATCTATACTTCAGAGTTACAATTTCTGAAGCACCATCTTCTCCTTCAGGTAAATGATTTCTCTTGACTAATTCATTTAAAGTGAGTTTGAAGAACAGCTTATTTATCAGTTATTAAAACTGTCCTTGAGTCCAGGCTGAGGAACCAGCAAGGTCTGTGCAGAGGACATAAGTGACTTTAAGGGATGTGTAAAATATACTTTAGAAATATAGACATTGGAGTTACTTATTCCATTAGAGAATTCTTTGTCAGGGAAGATAAGTGCTTTTACTGAAAGCTTTCAGTCTACAGAGTCCTTGCCATGAAGTTATGTTATCTTCCATCCACACTTAAAGGTAAGTGTCTGTATGA
The DNA here is from genome assembly GCF_000695765.1 of Mesitornis unicolor. Lineage (NCBI taxonomy): Eukaryota > Metazoa > Chordata > Aves > Mesitornithiformes > Mesitornithidae > Mesitornis > Mesitornis unicolor. Next base: position 4,559 of record NW_010170819.1, on the reverse strand, counting down.
CAAGTAATCCATATGTAAATTTTCTGGACTTTTTCTGTGCTGCTGGAACCAGTAGATAAAAAGGTTTGTTTGTTTTGGGTGGGGTGTTTTGTTTGTTTTTAACAGTGTGAGAAGGAAGAATGGAAAACAAAACTACAGAAAAAAAGGTTATGTTATTTTTTTTTTTCATTTCATTTGGTAGTTTTTGTAAATCCAAGCTGAGTATACCAATCTTGTAAGGTAGCATAGTATCATCATTCATTCAAGCTCGTCTAGCCAGTTGTGAGAGGCCATCTGCATAAGCTGTGGAGCTTAAGTCTCCCATCAGCCAATGTCATGCCCTCCAGCTCATCTCCTGTCCTTATGTCCAGTTTCAGAGCATGATGGAAAGTGACACTGTTTCTGAGTCCCTTTGTGTTCCACCAAACCTTGACTTGAACCAGCTGCTTGATTTTCTAGCAGTGTTGTGGTGTGGAAAGATTCTTACTGTGTAACTTTTACAATTGCAACTGGGGTAAATCGTCGGCCTCTCCCTTCCTGCATCTCCCCCATGTGTAAGATGCGTTAAGTATTCTTTCCTATTCTATTCAGGTTCTCAGCCTGCTCCATTAGCATAGAATCCAAACACCTAAGCCACTTCATACTAAAATACCTTCAAATGGAGTCTTTCGAAGAGTTTTTCTGCTACTGCTTATGTAGCAAGGGAGATTCTTACACTCCATGGAAAATAACTGTGGCACAGATGTGTAGGAAGGTAGGGGAGAAGGTATCAAACACCATGAAAAGTAACAAATTAATCACAGTTGGGACTTCTTGGTTATATGTAATAGGACAATGACTTTGTTTCGTTGGCTGTGTAAGAGAATTCTTACAAGCACAGCAGTGTGAATCTTTCAAATGCAAAATTATTTTATGGTAAGAAAATGAAAAACAATGTAGTAACAGATTGTTTTGCTAAGGGCTACAAAGTACAACTGCATTACATGCTATATCTATATTTGGTATTAACAAGAATTCAAAGATTCCCCTTAAAGCCTTTTTTCTAACAAGATTTTCATTAAAACCCAGTTCTTGTTATTAAGCACATTATTACATAATTAAAATTAAATAAGTCTTGGGGGAAAGTAATAATTTGACAAAAAACCACCCTTGATTAAATTTCTTTTTTTTCCCTTTGAATGGGTTGGTTCAAAAGAGAGATTCAGTCTGAGAAATAACATTATAAGTTAAGCATGTTTTCTTTATCTTACTTTTATAATTTATATACTCAGAGGTACCACATGGATATAGTAATTTGAAAAATCTTTAAATTATTAAAGAAACCATTTGCCCAAAGCTTGTATGCCTTCATATAACCACATTGTGTAGTCCCATAATATTCAATGAATAGATTATAGCAATTGGTCTTTGGCTTGCTAACATTGCCTTCATTGATAGTTGTATTTGCTTTTTGAAAAATAGCAGGCATTAAGATTTAATTAACATTTTTAAACATCTTCAAATATCGCATAGTGTTAGAAATCCAGGTACATTAGACTTCATTTTTCTTGCATGTTTATTCACTACACACAACTCTAATTTGTTATACTCCTGAGGGGGGGGGGGGGGAAAACTGAATATAGACTGTCTGCTTTAGGGTATTGCACATCCACCTAAGACCATGGATTCAGGACTACATGTGAGATGAAATGACTCATCATGTAACAGTTTCGACTGTCTTGAAGGCAATCTGATCTCAGGATAGCTGGAAATTATGTGGGCTGTCTGCAATATGCAAAGTTGTTATAAACAGATTCTTGTTCTCAGAGTTGACTGCTTTGGAATCTAATAACTGAAATGGTTAGTAATTGTTCCACCTTCCATGGCATATGGAAGAAGACTGACTACAGTGCAGCCTGGCTTGTGATGGCTGGTAGCACTACTTGTCACTATGTGTGCCTCTAGAACATAAAGTTACTTTGAGAGGTACCTGATGGATGAGAACATGATGGTTCTTTCAGAAGGGCTCTATGCCCCCTCAATACATTCATTGTGTTTGATTTTTGATCAAATATCTCCATTGGTGGTTTATCGAAAACAATTTTGCCAATCTAAATAGCTTTTGCATTATTGTTGTACAAAGAAAATAATTAAATACATTTTAAATATCTAAATGTTCTTCTACATCTACTAAGAAACTATTGAATATTCCTTCTTCCATCTCCAAAATCTTGAAAACATTCTCCAGTCAGACAGAAAAGAAACAAAAAGATCTTAAAAAGACCATGCCTTACAATCTTTACTAGATTGTGAATGAAAAACCATGTTTACCAGTAATATGTTGGTATATTTTTGGAGCAATGCTTTATTTTTTTTTTTCCTTTGTTTTTTTTTCTTGCTTTTCTTCGAGAAGAAAAAGAAAAATTACAAAAGTAATTCTTTTTCTGAAAATATATACTATGAAGAATGAAGAACTGAGTGCAACACAGAAATATGCTTGCAAGATAGCTTTTAGACATCAGTCTACACCTGAAACAATGGTTGTCCTTGAAATTTTATAGGGTAGTCCACATTTATAAGGACCATCCCTTCAAAGGCATTCAAAAGACTTCTGGAAGATATAGCAGGCTATGTTTGATGTGAGGTTACGCATTCAAAAACCATACAGCACTTTGTAAATCAATACTTACCTCAATTGTTTCTTGAGAAATTTATACACGACCAAGTGTATGTACACTACCTTACTCATGGGGATTAGGTAGGTTTTTTGTTTGTTTTCCAAACAATTGGTCTGCAGATTTTTTAGTCTTTCTTAGTCATGTCTTTTTTTTAGTCTTTCTTGTTACCTATCTTGAAAACAATAGGAAACATGTTGATACTGTTTGTGAAGTGAAACAAAAACATACAGTCTGAATTAGTTCAAGCATTAGATTGTGAATGTAATTGTTTTTAGAGGGAGATTATAATTCTGACTATAAAGTTTGCTGAAAATGAGATGAAAATGTAATGATGATTTTCCTGCAACAGAGCTTCATTATATCACCAAAGAGAAAATGTGTTTTATCTTACATAATGAACAATAACCATTGTAATTGTACTGCAGGATTGTTCTGGTACAGAATAATAGAACTTTTTTGCAACAAGCTCCTGTGCCAGATGACAATCCTGGACCATGGTGGAACACTCAACTGAATTTGAATTTTCATTCTTACTATTTAATGTCTTTTAATCTACCCAATTGCAAAACACCCTTCCCTATCTTGAGTAGAACTTATTTAGAGTAAAAAAAATTAAGAATAACGATAGATGTAGCTCAAATGATCAAGGTACTACATGGAGATACTGGGTCATTAATATTAGTAATTGAGAATAGTCACTGATCACATGTGAGCAATATTTTGCTCTTTTTCTTTGCATCTGTGGTTGACAACATTTTTATGTTCAAAGTACTGCATCAAGCTTCATTCAGAAAGCTGGGTTGCCTAAATACATAATTCCAACACAGTGAAAGACAGGTAAATTATTTTTGCTATATCACAAAGCCTATGTGCTTTCTGTGGAGCATGTTAGTTCATAGGTTGATAGTTAGTTCATGGACCAGAAAAAAAAAACCAAACGCCAAACTAAAAAAAAAAAAATTTTTAAAAATATGAAATATTTGAAACAAGAGACCTCAAACCCAATTGCTTTTTCCTGCTTTGCAGGATTCTTAATTCAGCAGGTATGTAAGAGTTCAGGCTTACCTGTGGTGTTTACTGTTCCATACTCTAAATATCATATAGAATAACAAAACTCATTTACTCCTAGTTATGATTAGTAGCTGACAATGAACTATATATACAGGTTTGCAGTATTTTGTGACAGGATAATGTTCTATCTCTGAGGCTATGATATTTGCAGACATTGCAGGCAAAGTCTCTTATCCTGGAGACTCTGCAGCAATTTAATCCTTTCCTCCTATTTGGCAAAGGAAATTTATTTCAAAATGAATAAAAATAGAATTGTTCATAGTCAAGTGTCAGACCAACCTGAAGGGTCATGTTGAAATTTAGTAATACTTTGCACACCATCTATTCGAGTTAAAACTTTGATCTGGTTAGAGCCTGGTGATACTGGCATTTTGTGTAATCTTTACAGATTAGCAGTTATATAAAATACATACTTAACTGATCAACATGATTATCATAGTTAAGAATTGCAGGAGGTTCTTGAGATGTGTGAGGTCTAAAAGGAATCAGGAATAAAATAAGTAAATAAGCATAAGCTTTCCTGATATTGGTCTCAGTCTCTGGGAAAGGAAATCAGTGGATTAAATTTATGATTTTTCATAAGACAGACTGCAGCTTGGATAAGCTTCATGCAATGTTTTGCACAGCTACAATGAAAGCGTTGTGAAGGAAAGTTCACGGTGCGAAGTGTGCATATTGCTAACAGTCTTGCCTCTGGCAAGCATTAAAGCACTCCTGAACAGCAACAAGGGAAACTAGCCATTTGGTCTTTTATATTTTTCCTGACAAGAGTTTACAACCTCTTCACTTCTTCCAAGATGCACAAATGATTGCCTCCAGAGGATCTGGTTACTTTATCTTCAGAAGTGTCTT